>NC_061103.1:19714494-19789494 GCF_015104395.2 Macrobrachium nipponense
CAGCTATCATCATATCACATCTAAGTTGCATCCAAACTATTCTTTTTTTGTACTAATCGTTTTGTCACAAATTTTGTTTGATGTCCTTTTAGTAGCCTATGACTTCCTTTTATATTTTACACTGATTCTCCACCTACGAAAATGCCCAACTTTCTGACAAACCAAACACATTAAGTTAAACTTTCATCTCACTCGTGGTAATATTTGCTTTAATAAATACCTTTATTCCGTTTACAGAACATACCAACGAATTTCTATTCCTGCTCCTCCTCTAAGCAATTCCACCAACGCAGTTAAAATCTGCATGAAAATATGTCAAAGTATTTTGAAGAGGAACTATCTTTTTCATTTTCATTTGTATTTTTTCTTGACACTTCCTTAGTTACACTAGACATTAATGGTCTCTCATCCATCTACTTTCATGGAATCATCATATTTCTAATACCTCATATCTCTTTACCAGCATCTGCAATTTTTGTTCATTAACATCTGACATATAAATGGACCATCTGAGGCATTCTCTGTCAGCACCCATTGTTTTGCTACACAAAATTCGTTTGATATTCCTTCACTGACCTATAAATTCCTTTTATCTTTTACGCTTTCTCCATATCTTTGCAAATGCAAATTTACTGACGAACTAAACATTGAAAGCAAAACTGTAATCTCTCTCATGGTAATGCATACGTGCTTAAAGACCCTCGCTCGCTCTGGAAAATTCCAAATAAATTTCTGTTTCTGGGCCTCTAGAATTCTACCTACGCGATTAATGTAAACTGTATAATTTGGAAAAAAAAAAAACTCTATACCACGAGAGTTTATACAGTTTTCTGAGGGGTCCACAATAGTAAGAATGTTAAAAGTTCGTGCATAATTTCTAAATACTTTATAAGAGCTTTCGAACCCTTCCCTGGGTTCATCTTCAGTCCAAGATTTATGACTGAAGATGAACCCAGGGAAGGGTTCGAAAGCTTTTATTAAGTGATTATGAATTATACACGAACTTTTAACATTCTTATTATTGTGGACCCCTGAGAAAACTGCATAATGATATATTTAAGTATTTTGAAAAGGGACTGTCTTTTAATAAAGAAGAGAATACAGGCTTAGGACAAACATTGGAAGAAAATAGGTAACACAAAATAGCTATATCATAAGCGATATATTTAAGACGATGGTATTAATTGATATATTATCCAACCCGCCAGCGATTGTCTTCAGTTTCTCAAACTTTCCTCTGTAACTGGAGCGGGGTTAAGACACATCTTGTTTATTAACCCAAAGAGTATAATTCGTTACCGCATCTTTCTCTGACAGTTCAATCCAACTCTTAGATTACTTCTCTAATGCAATTATCTTCTTCGAAAATAAAGTTTGAAGTTCGGATCAACTTATACCAAAATCACGATTCGAAATTCTGCTTGAATTTGAGTATGTAACAATTATTAACGATATGAAATGGCTATCGTGTGTAATGGTGTTTTCGACTATCAAACAAATAAATGATAAATAATGCTATTCGTCACAATTATCTTTGACGTGAACATTGCCTTCAAAATACAGTAAACATCCAGGAAATTGCATATATATATATTTTTTTTTTGGGGGGGACAAGGACCAAATATGAGTGGAATATGAATTTAAGGCCCACACTTACTGTCTGAAAATTATATACTATATGTGAATACAATAATCACCTTCTATTCTCCCTAATATAAGGAGAAATACGGCTAGATGGAAGTCAATACAATAATGAAAAAGAAGAGAAAGTTATAGAAGCTATAAAGGGGTATATAAGTTTCAGTCCGTTTCAAAAATACATGAATTATAGATTTAAATAAAAAATACCATGATATGCAAACATTCAAGAAGTGAGAATGAAATACAATGAGAAATGGGAATTTTGTGGAAAAAGGAAAATATACAATCAAATATTATATATATGTATATATATATGTAAATATGTATATATATATACGTATATACGTATATATACATACGTACATAGATATACATACATACATACACAAAAACATATACATATATATACGAAAATAAAACCCTATTTGAACGTTGCAACTATATATTTCGAGTACTTTCTTCTGCGCTCATGATCACTGGTAAAATATGGACATCGGATGTCTCACAAGAGTTTATATACAATGTTAGACATCCTATGTCCATATTTTACCAGTGATCAGGAGCACAGAAGGAAGTGCTCGAAATATATAGTTGCAACGTTCAAAAAGTGTTTAATGGGCCTTTTATTTTCATGTTATACTGTTGTGTTACAGTAAAAGACATTCATATATATATTATATATATATATATATATATATATATATATAATATATATATATATATATATATATATAGTATGTATATATATATATACATACACACACACACACACACACACACATATATATATATATATATATATATATATATATATATATATATATATATATATATAGTATATATACTTGTAATAATCAATCTGACACGTTACTTATATGCCACACTATACAGCAATGAAATGGGAAAATACTAGGTGTAAATTCTGGCCGGTTTCTACTTTATTTCTAAGTCATTTTCCCATGACTGACACACAGAAGTAGACATTTACAATACGCTAGAGAGACAGTACAAACGAACATACATTCGGTTGAAAACCCAGAGATTCACACATCATAGGTGTGAGGAGGTGGAGCCATGTACACTTATTTGTTTCTGGCTTGAAGTCAAGTACTCCTTTTATGTATCTGATTATCAGCCCCATTCCTCTAAATCTATACCTGTATGAAGTTAATGGATCATGTTTATACATTAATGGATCGCATTCATACATGCCTTAGCCGATACTCGTATTCTCACAAAAGATTGTTTATTATAATAGAGAAATATAATGCGCACATTTGTTGTGCCGTGAGAACACATTAAAATCCCCCTGCGTTTTGGAAATGTTATAAATGTAAAAATTTATTGCAGTTTCAAGAATAATTATTCTCCTTTCTAGGCGAATACAGTATAAATATATAAATAAATACTATAAAAGAAGAAGGTTACAAATGTTAAGAGAGGGTAAAAAGATTAATCGCCATCTTCGGTCATTACCAAACTGCCATAGTGTTGGCTGGCAAAATAGCAAATTATTATGGAAAACAAGTAATACAATACACAAAAGTAAAATAGTCGAAGCTGCCATCATTAGCGCAGTGCCTAATTTGAGGTTGAATGAACATTACAAGTTCGACAGTCTGTTATCCTATTATGGAAATCAAGAAGCCAACTTTAAGAAGATTGTCAAGTCGCTGAATTACTGCTAACAATTGTTGTTTTTTTTTTGGTAATAACCGAGACGGCTGACAATCTTATCTTCTCTTAACATTTTTGTATTATATTACGTTGTAATCACTTATATATATATATATATATATATATATATATATATATATATATATATGTACGTATGTATGTATGTATGTATGTATTTATATATGGGCAATAGCCACGGAGGAAAGTGAAACGAAGAAGTAGTGCCAGGCCTTTCGACTCAATGTCCTTTACTTAGTAAAGGACATTGAGTCGAAAGGCCTTGCAGTACTCCTACGTTTCACTTTCCTTCGTGGCTTCTGCCTTTATTTATATATTCATCACGTTCCAAATGCTCGTGATTCAGTTATACACACACACACACACACACACACACACACACACACACACATATATATATATATATATATATATATATATATATATATATATATATATGCATATATCCCCTCTTAGACTGTATAAAATGTTATGTAGAGTTTGGCAACATTTTTTTCAGATTCCTAGCTAGCTTACAATTAGGATGTTTTAAATGTGTATTCAGATTTCGCATAACATAATATAAAAAGAATATATAACATAGTAAAGAAAGAGAGAGAGATTATCTTTGTCCTTTGTCCGTTCGAAGCCAGAGTTGTTTTTCAAAACCTGTCAACACGTTTGATTAAAGACATCAAGGTCTTCGCTGTGTTTTGGGAATTATGTCATCACATCTGGTAGGGACTTTTGCTCGAGTCTGTTTTGGTCGAGTACGTGTCTTTGTTGAACAGACTGATTTCATATGCGTACCTCTTTGCTAAAACCACGTGCAGATTTCACAGTTTGTCTGTAAAGTTGCGTCACTTTTCGAAGCTTCTGGAAAGAATTGTGTCCCATAACGTTTTGTGTCATCTCCACTGTCCAGCTTTCGTAAGAATGAGGGTTTTCATTGCATCTTAGAACCACGTTCCGTTCAGACATCTCCCTCTCCCTCTCCCTCTCACTGGTAATTTGTAGATTTCAGATTTGATATTTCTTAGAGTTTATTTAGTATTATTTAGTGTTTTTGTGGAATCTGAACAAACATTGTATTTGTGTGTAACGGCGCCTGTTTTTGTGTGTGAAACAAGCTGCAGCAAAGAAAGAAAATTGGTATACCAAGAAGGTAAAGTGTGTTATATTTTTATTAGTTGCAACTAATATCTAATGGTTAAGATGATTTGGTAAAAACTAATATCTAATGGTTATGATGGTTTGGTAAGAAACTAATAACTATTGGTTACTATGGTTTAGAGAACTAATAACTAATAATTACAATGGTTTGAGAGAAACTATTTACATTTTTACTCATTTGTGTTTTGTTTGTTTCATTCGAAGTGATTTTTATGTTTTGTGCATATATTAATTTTCTTATTGAAGTGTGTCTTTTTATTTTATATTCTGTGTGATTGATACTTTTTGCAATTTTGTTATTTTCCACATTTTTCTGTTTTTTCATTTGCATTCACAATTCAATTAACTTAACTATTTTCATTACGTAATCATTGCACATTTAATTGAATTTAACACTTGTGAATTAATTTGCATTTACTTAGAATTCTTTTCAAGTTTTATTGTTGTTAAGCACTTGTGAATTCATTTCCAAATTTCAATTATTCCCTAACACGTTTGAATTTTGATTGAATTAATTTTCTTGAATTTTGTGATAAATTAATTTTGATTTAATTTTACTTAATTAATTCAAGAATTAATTGAATTTTACTTTGTTTTCAAGTAACAGTAATTTTCCCTGATATTGTGAATTTCACTTATAATTTTGAGTTTGATAATAAATTTTTGTATTTAAAATTTTTATAAGTATTTTATTTGTAACCAGTATATTTGCATTTAATTATGATTATATTGATGTTAGGTAGAAACATAGAGTGGTAATTGATCTGTTTTCCTTCAATTAATTTGAAGTGACTTAGAACCAGGGAAGTACTTTGACTTTTGAAATCAGGGAAATACTTAGACTTTTAAAGTTGTTGATGGAGTGATGCCCTTTGATTAATTTGATTACTTACACGATTACCTCACACCTGTTTTGATGAACTTAGTCTGATTTTTTGCAATACAGGTAAGTTGTTAAGGGATCACTGTTGCCTTTAGAGTATTCAGTCGTTTAGTACCTGTGATGAGGGTTCAGGTGTCTGGCTGTTGTGAGGTAACAATTAATGAATGGTAAGTGTAGTAACCAGATACTTGGCACTTTGTCACAATATATATATATATACATATATATATATATATATATATATATATACCGATGGAGTTCCTTTAGTCTTTTGCATGTAGATATTTATATATATAAGCACGACACACACACACACACACACACACATATATATATATATATATATATATATATATATATAATATACATATATATATATATATATATATGAATATATATATATATATATATATATATATATATATATATACACGTATGTTTGTGCGTGCTTATATATATAAATATCTACATGCAAAAGACTAAAGGAACTCCATCGGTAACCGATTTCGAAGCTAAAATGAAAATTTAAATTCTTCGTGGCTCACGCGATGAATTAAGATTTCTCACCAAATTAATAACTCAGCTAATCACTGATCATAAGGTATCAATGCATGATCATCTTCATTCTCAACGGAGAATGAACAATCACGCTGAAAAATATGCAAGATAAAGAAACCTCTCCAAGTACGAATGTTGAAGATGTATTGGTGGAAGTTGTTACCAACAAAGTTTGTTGTAACTCAGAGGCCAATACATCTTCAACACTCGCACTTCCAAGGGCCTTTTTATCCTGCAATCTTTATGTTGTCGGTCGGTGGTGGACGTTGGAACTTTCCTTTTAACTCGTATGTGAACCGCTCACCACATAAGGAGCAAGTGACGAGCGTAACCATAGTTATGACGTAAAAATATTATTTGGAAAAGAAAATGACGCCGTAAATGCAAGAACAAATCTAGCAGCAAAAGCTACCAAACTGATATGAAATCAACCGTTGCTTCGTAAAGCATCTCTCTTGTCTTTAGACCTATCCACCCGTTTTCTAGGGTCTTAGCTACAAAAGGACATTCCATTACACAAAACAATGCAAGGACTCCTTTTTACACTTCAATGAAACTTGCCCAATGTTCTCTTTTAAATATTATTTTGCGAAACAAAAGCCATTCTCCACTAACGCTCGGAAGATAGACAAATCAGCGCTAGGCCTATAGCCAGCAGCAACAGCACCAATGTCCGGAAGTAAAAAACAGGTAGGACCAAATAAAAGAATCAAAGAGAATGGTCGTATCTTTTGACTGTTACTCACATGACGAGTGGGACATTTTGCTTCATATTGGTCAAGACTAATGAACGACAGACTACAGTCTCAGTCCACTTCAGCACAGCTAAAAGCACTTTGATACGAGGTCGTCGAACTCTGCTTACGTTGGGAACTGATTGTGAAAGGTTTCAGTCCCACATCGTGATTGCAGAGGTCATTAAATGTTCCGGAGAAAAAGAGAATTCAAATGGAGAAAGGAAAACCAACCGGTGGAAAAAAAATAAAGTATTTTTTCTCGAAGAGTTGGATGAAGTAGATTACGCACCATGGAGGGGATTCAAATGAAAATATAAAGCATCATCCAAAAGAACTATTGAAATTCACATTACCATCCTGAAGTTGAATTGTTTAATCATTTCGCATCTACGAACGACATTTCCACTCAATTCTTCCTCTCCTTCCCCTTTAAGTGCAATTGCCAGTGAAGAGAGAGAGAGAGAGAGAGAGAGAGAGAGAGAGAGAGAGAGAGAGAGAGGCTTGTTAATGCTATCTATTACAACGCAACAATTTCGATCCGCGTTACCTCGCATTCGTGGGTAGATATAATGATATTTATTATTCTATCGAAGAAGTTTCTTATCACGAGAACAAACGTCTAAAAGAGTAGGCTACACGTAACATTACTTCGAATTCACCGAGACCAACAGACGTTCACAGTTCCTAGCGTTCACGGGAGTGTCTGTTAATCCCCTTGACTTTGTAGGACTACAGCGTTAATACCTAGACGTAGGCGCCGTTGATTAAACTTGTTCATATCCGTTGAAGGTCGGTTGATTACTAACGTTAATTTCAACCTTTTTAGTACCCACACATTGTGAAATCGTTGTATGAAACACACACACACACTCTCTCTCTCTCTCTCTCTCTCTCTCTCTCTCTCTCTCTCTCTCTCTCTCTCGTCGTGTGAGCAGAGAAGACGGAACGCTATGCATTATTAATCTCCATTATTCCAACGGAAGGAAATGGGAGAAAGCACTTTAGGTAACACCCGCCTTTAAAACGTTGTTAAGTAAATAGCAAAGCGGGTCATATCAGGGTAAACGTCTGCATAATACAGCCATTGTAGAATTTCGCAAATAAAAATGCGGTTACTCCTTACCACCGGATGTTCCTGGGACGGAAATCAATAGATGGACCAGATTATGATGTTCATTTTATGTTTGGGTTTTGGTGGAAATTAACGAATGCAAATGAAAATATTATAATAACAAAGATTACAAGGTTTTATTTACTCTGGTTACAGACGAGGAACTGTATTTCAGCTTTAGATTACAAGGCAGGCGAGTTTTGATGTTTAAATAAGAAGTCAAAAATGCGCCAAAGTTCCTTCGGCGAAATCGAGTTTTCTTCACAGCGTATATTGATTTATGAAACTCTCAGCCGAGGTAAATGAAAGTTCCAACCACGGCCCGGTGGTGGCCTGTGTTGGCATCTATAGCAGAAGCAGACGTACGATCATGGCTAGCTTTAACCTTAAATTAAATAAAAGCTACTGAGGCTAGAGGGCTGCAATTTGGCATGTTTGATGATTGGAGGGTGGATAACCAACATACCAATTTGCAGCCCTCTAGCCTCGGTAGATTTTAAGATCTGAGGGTGGACAGAAAAGTGCGGATGGACAGACAAAAAGCCATCCCAATTGTTTTTTTTAACAGAAAACTAAAATGAAAAAATGGAAAGGAACCTTCTTAATAAGAGATACTATCTGTGAGTTTTATAACTCCAGAAGCAATAGAAAAAGTACGAAATCATATTAGTACAAGAGTTAATATTAAAAAATGCAGTGCTTGGTCAAGAAAGAAAACAAAAGTAGAAAAACGGAAGAATAAATATAATTATTGTAATATATGAAACGATCTCAGTATTAAAAAAAAATTAAACCGAATAAAATAATACTGACGAATACATAAATGACGAATGCTTTATTATTATTATTATTATTATTATTATTATTATTATTATTATTATTATTATTATTATTATTATTATTATTGGGAAGTAGACCTTCTTTTAAAACGATTCTGTTGAAAACAATGGCTGATTCGCAGCTGAATCAGTCATTATTTTCAACAGAAGATATTATTATTAATGTTATAACTATTATTATAGAGAAATTTTAATGAAATTATAGTGCTATATCGTCGAAAGGTTTCGCGTGAGTAAACGTACTGCAAAAGACAGCACGAAATGATAAAACGAACAACCCCATTCAGCTTTCGCGCGCTTTTATATATTCACCAAGTGTTAACGATATAGTAACAAGCGAAAGACATTTGAGGGGTGTCAAAATGTATACTGCCAAACAAGCAAAACAGATCACAGATAGAAAGTTTTGCTCCGTTGACAAGTGGCTCTGAAAACGAAACAGCTAAAATAATAGTAGTACCATATTTTCGAACTCTTGAACCAATACTTTTCAGATATTGGAATTGGAATATATATAGAATTTAGATCACGGGCCAAGTGCCGGGACATATGAGGCCATTCAGCGCTGAGAGTTACAAGGATTAGGATGTCTCAAAGACATGTTAATCCATCCGAGGAGACGTGGTAGGCTCACTTATCTCTAGTACTAGGTTCTACTGTTCATTCACAATGTCCTAATGATTTCGTCTAGCTTTCTTTTAAACTCTTCTACAGTGGGATATTGACAGAAAGGAGGTCTGAATCAATTGTTAAAGAGGGTGGAAAGAAAGGTGGAAGATAGAGAATATGAACGGAGGTAGAATAAAAGGAATGAAAGGGGGTGCAAAGAACACAGCCTAATTATCATAGTTTATATAGAACTTTGCCAATAATGAGAATACATTCTGGCTGAGGTTTAGTTGTAATGGACTCAATAAAATCATCATAACAATTTCCTGAAAAATATATTTCTTCAGAATTCTCCTTAGTAGAATTATTATAATTACTCCCTTCGTAAGAAAACATGTTGGATCTATTTCCCAAATGGAATAGAAACCTCTGCTGATGTTATCCTTGCTATTAACATTTATCATTGATAAATATATACGTCATTACTATCTCTGCTCGAATACTCGTAAATGTCGCCACCGTCCTCAAACTTTATCAAAACGAATCTAACAGTTGATGGATTTCGAGAAAAACTTTTTAAAATTTTGCCTTTAAGTGACAAAACCAACAACCTGTCATGAATAAAATTGATCGTTGCCATATGCATAGTAATGTTTTATTGGTTCTTGGTAATAATACGTCAACTAAGCCTTTTGGAGATTTCAAACTAAAAGCAATATCTTATGCTTCTTTTTTCTTAAACTCATCACCTGACCATTTTCGGGAGCTTCTCTTTGATATGGAGATTTGAGCAATTATAAACTGAGATTTGAAATCAGTTACTCTATGCACATTTAATTCCGAAAAACTAAAATAGAATGTTCTACAGTAGTAAAAATAATAGAGGTAAATAATTAATCTACCTTACGAAAGACAATACATACATTTCTATCTGAAGGAGACATACAACAAGGCGTGATCCGAACTCCAGCTTACTCGGGCCGCATGTTAAAATCTACGGTCAAACAGCGCGTTGTTTCACCAATTAAAATTAAAATGAATACGCTACATTTGATTAGAAATAATTTTTTCTGTAGTGTTTAACATACGCATTATCTATTTTCTACATTTTCATTCTGTTAAATAGATCATAAATATCCTATCCTGAATTTTTCTGTATCTTCAACTCAACAGAACCTTTTTCAGACCTTTTTAGACTTCCATGGACCTTCCCTAACCCCCAAGAACAATAATAGCAACAAAGTAGTTTGTAGGCTTACTCCCCGAGTAGGCGAAAAACATATTACGAGAACCTGACCAGTTCTTTGTGCTGTAAACAGAGTTACTGAAAGCACTGTTTTTCATTGAACGCTAACGTTCTCGAGAATTCCTGAGGAATAAACAGATATTTCTGTACTGAAAGCTTTTATCCATTACCTAGCGCTCTCTCTCTCTCTCTCTCTCTCTCTCTGTCTTTGGTATTGCTATGAATATGAGACATACGTATTACATTTTAACATATACTTCTACCTACGCGCAATTACATATATTTAAATGAAATAAGCATAAATTTTTTGGCTAATAACATTTTCACCATAAGAGGAGGGGGAGGGTGAAGCTTCTGACGGCATTGCCTTTTTGCATCATATACCTTAAACATAGACTGGTTATGGAGAGAGAGAGAGAGAGAGAGAGAGAGAGAGAGAGAGAGAGAGAGAGAGAGAGAGAGTTTAATTCCCTGGCATAAATATCAGAGGAAATTTACTTACTAAGTGAGCAAGCAGCAAGAAACATAAAAGAATTGCATCTATAAAAATTGTTAAATACTGTCCGGAATACGAGGAGAAAGTCAAACGTCATTTTCAGTCCCCTAATATCTCAGGAATCAAAGTATGTTATAGACCCATTTCTATACAGCGTGGTCGAAAAATTATTTTAATAAACGATATCTTTGATCCCCGAAGGGCTAGTACTAAACACGGCGTCCCATTGAGCTTCCGCTTTTTTAGTACTATAAGCAGATTCACATCAACCGTGCACCTGATGTCTAGGCCAGTCCCTTACGACGCTCCTGATTGGCTGTTGATAACCCAGTCACAGGGTCTTTCAAAGGAGGTGGAACATACATCCTGCCTATGTGAGCTCTCGAGAGAGACTGAAACCTAAAGCACCTCGGAGGTGACGCGTAAATAACAAGCTAAACTAGCACCGGAGAGCCTTTCTGTCATCAACCAAGCCCTTCAACCATTCTCCCAGTGTTTTCTCCTTGTGAACCCCTCCCTAAATTTTAAACGAAAACTGTCCTCTAGCTGTGGTGGACGACTGTATACCTACTCACTGCTCTGCTATGCCTGAATATCGTAATGATTTTTCATTGTTTCCCCCATTTCCGAAAAGTTGTTTTTTTCTATATTGTCTGGGTTATCTTTATCTGTGGCATCTACCGTGTTCTCTGTGTGCTAGTGACTTATTTGCTTTTGCTAATCACTTCTGTTTGCGTCTTCTTTGTAAGTGTTTGCTGCCTCTTAATTCAATGTTTGCAATGTCTCCATTTGTGCGTCTGATTTGTTGTACACTTTCTTGTTACTACACATTTGCTTGGCAGTAAGTGACTCATTTATTATTATTATTATTATTATTATTATTATTATTATTATTATTATTATATTAAGCGTGTGATTTCCTTCCCAGTGTGTCTGTGTCTCACTTTTGGTGTAATATGCGTCTTTTGGTTCTGCTGCTTCGCCCCTCTTAGCTAAAGGTTGTTTCTATAATTCCTGCGTATCATCGATTCCAGTAAACTTCTCAGTCGTATTGATTACAGGTGTCAGGTAAAAGAGAGTCTTGGATTGTAAGTAATCAGGATATTAGTGACCCCATGTATGTATGCACGTATGTATGTATGTATGTCTGTGTGTATGTATGTATACTGATATAAACACATATTTATATATGAACATATATGTATATATATTATATCTGTAACATTTAAAATAGTGTTCTAAGGGGTCCACAATAACAAAAGAATGTTAATAGTTCGTATATGATTTAAAACCACTTTACACTTATACACGAACTGTTAACATTTTGTCTATTATTGTGGATAGTTCGTGTATAATTTAAAACCATTTTATACTTATACAAGAACTATTAAATTTTTTTTTATTATTGTGGGTAGTTAGTGTATAATTTAAAACCACTTTACCCTTATGCACGAACTATTGATATTTTTTATTATCGTAAATAGTTCGTGTATAATTTAAAACCGCTTTACACTTATACACGAACTATTAACATCTTTTTTATTATTGTCAATAGTTCGTGTATAATTTATAACCACTTTAAACTTATACACGAACTATTAACATCGTTTTATTATTGTGGATAGTTCGTGTATAATTTAAAAGCACTTTACACTTATACACGAACCATTAACATCGTTTTATTATTGTGGATAGTTCGTGTATAATTTAAAAGCACTTTACACTTATACAAGAACTAATAAACATTTTTATTATTGTGGACTCCTTAGAACACTATACATACTCTCGTGATAGGGAGCTTTTCCCAAAATTTAAAATAGTATCAATATTAATGTCCCCTCTTTTAAATTCGAAGTAGTAGGAGGGAAGGTGAGACCAGATATAGGTTGCCTGGGAAGATGATAGACTTAGAGCAGGAACAGTAGGAACAGGAGATATTAAGCAACAACAATAGGGAAAACAAAAACATTATCAACACCAACGATGATCATATCAGTCATTAGAATTTCAACAGTTGTGTACCTCTAATACCGTAAAGAATGTTCGCCAGACTCCTCACGAAAAAGTCGCAGCTAAATAAACCTTAACGGAAGCCCCATCTATATTCTGATACTTTGGTTAGACTTGGAATCTGCTCCACATCTGAAAGACTTAAACCAAAGGATTAGCTCCTGAAATCTGCTCCATATCTTAAACTATAAGGCCCTGTCCACACTGGCGGGCATCGCATGACGGGCAAACACAGTTCCCATAACCCGTTCCGCTATACCGACCAACTGAGTATTGAGCCAGAACGATGCGATTGTCTGGTAACACTGCTTCAGAAGCGAGAGAAAATATAAACAGCTGGAAGTGCCCGACGGGTATGCCCGCTATTGTGGACAGGCCTTAAGGATTAGCTCCAAACTTGCTGTTCAGATCTGGACCCGCTACTATACAGTAGTAAAAAGACTTTTGTAATAACTTTAAAAACTTGAACGTTTTCTTTAATGGCCTTATAAAGTGAAAATAAAAAATTCATCTACAGAACGTTTCGTAGTTGTTGAAGGAAAATGATAACACTTATACCCAATACTCCTAATGATTGGATGTAATTACGAAAGATACCCACCTGGGTTCTACAAAACTGCTGGATTTTAACTTTTAAAGAATCGTCATTAATCTAGTTATTGGAGTGGAATGGCAAAAATAGAATTTAGTCAAACGGCCAACTCCTGGGACCTATGAGGCCATTCAGCGCTTGAAGGGGGACTGAGAAAAAAAAGGTTTGAGAGGTGTAACAGGAGGAGGAAGGGGTGACCAAGTTATTGGCCAGATAAACATTTCCAGAGCAACGTATACTAGGAATCACTCTGAAGTACCTTGACCGAAATTGAAAGCAATATTTTTATCAGGTTTTACCTGACCGTAGTGTTTATTCGTGCACATCTGTTTTCCCTACCGTGACATAAGTGGAGCATTGGAACTTTCGTTTTGCCAGTTTCAAAGCTTTATCTTTGAATATGTCAAAGTTATTGTAGGTCATAAAATGGACAAAAATATGAATAAAAATAACAAAATCAACAATTAGATGACTATACGGGCAGTGGGGTTTATAATAATAATAATAATAATAATAATAATAATAATAATAATAATAATAATAATAATAATAATAATAATAATAATAATGGTAAGAAATTCAAAATCTCCTGAAACAGTTATTAGGTAAAATAAGATAATCTTTTACTTAGTAATACTATTTACTATATACTAAATGTGGATTTTTATTACACAATATAATAATAATAATAATAATAATAATAATAATAATAATAATAATAATAATAATAATAATAATAATAATAACTCACCCAGTATCTAACGCAAAATTATAAACATCACAATCAGAATGTCTATACATTTACATAACATAAACCCGATCGCGCATAACCGTTTCAAAAACTATAACGAATAAATTTCCATGAATTTCCCTTTGACGGGATTAACAAAATTAGAGAGAGAGAGAGAGAGAGAGAGAGAGAGAGAGAGAGAGAGGGATCCCTCTGACGGCATAATACCTGTGCATAGAAAAGTCTATTGAAGTTTGTGAAAGGCTGTATCAAATCTTGACCAAAGGTGATTATGGTATTGTTTGTTTCCTTAAATATTTTGATTAATGATTGTATATTCACTTTTTCGTCCACACATGTATGTTTGTATAAACACAAATACATACATACATACATACATACATATATATGTATATATAATACACACACATATACATATATATATGTATTTATATATATATATATATATATAATATATATAGATATATATATAACTGAATCACGAAAGTTTGGAACGTGATAAATCCATAAATAAAGGTATAAGCAACGAAGGAGAGACAAATAACGGAGTTACTGCAAGATCTTTCGACTCGACGTCCTCTACTCAGCAGACAAACTGAGTTACATGAGAAATTCAGGTACAGGAAAGGTCGTATAACTGACAGATAGGGATTATAAGGAGATTAGTACCAAGAATCCAACACAACCTGGAGAATGGGTAACCTTTCCAAACAAGGCTTTATATATATACTATATATATATATATATATATATATATATATATATATATATATATATATATATATATATATATATTTGTGTGTGTGTATATAAATATGCATATATATATATATATAATATATATATATATATATATATATACGTATATATAGATATGTATATACATGTATATTACATATATATGTGTATATATATATATATATATATATATATATATATATATATATATATCTATATATATATATATATATATATATATATATATATATATATATATATATACTAATTTGCTTCCCCTAATAGTACGTGGCTCCATGACAAAACAATATAAAAGCATCACTGCCGAATTCAGAATTGAACAGTTGAATTATTGACGGATCCCACCGCCCACCATGCAAAAAACTGCTGCAGCACTACCCGCTTCATATATCTACACGAAGACCCCATCAGCAGCATATCGAGCCCAGTTACGAATTGCGCTTTATTCTCTTCTAGGATTTCATTCTAGGTACCTTTGAGAAGGCCCATTGTCTATTCAAATTTTCATTTGGTCGATGCCACGGCCACGTTTAGATTAGGAAGGTAAATAAACCTTTTATGACGGTTTATTCAAACTGGTTCCTTCATGATAACGTGGAAGCCGAGGTTTAATTAGAACTCTAGTCGGAAATATAAGCATTCATATTTTTGCTAATACTGTGAAAATGTAGACTATAAAGCGCTTTATAATTGTTCATTTGTCTTAATCATTTCACTGCATACATCGTCAAAATATGACTTACCAAATATATAACTTATATTTTCAAATTATTTGTTCTTTTATCTAAGCTATTAATCCACAGAGACAATTTTTTAAAACCAATATTACGTTCACAGTTTATACTTTAACAGACAATCAAAACTTTTTTGCAATTCTTTGTACTGATTCAAAAATTTGATCGTCCAGGGTGCATATTGAAGGCTTTTCTTGAAAACAAGTTATGTTCTGAATTTAATTTCAAAGTTTAAATTTTTTGAAGTTAAAATCGTTGGAAATCAATTGACGACGAAAATGTTATGATAAAATTTACAATCACTCATGACCCAGTTATTTACGGTTGTTACTCCATGCCAGCTTCTCTCTCTCTCTCTCTCTCTCTCTCTCTCTCTCTCTCTCTCTCTCTCTCTCTCTCTCTCTCTCTCTCTCTGACACATGGAATAAAATAAACTACCACCAAAAGTTGTACACAGCAACAGTGTGGAAGAGTTTAAAAGAAAGCTAGACGAAATCATTTGGACACTTTGAATGAACAGTAAAATCTGTTCCTACAGATAAGTGAGCACACGATGTCTCCTCGGATGGACTAACAAGTCTTTGAGACATCCTAATCCTTGTAACTCTCTCTCTCTCTCTCTCTCTCTCTCTCTCTCTCTCTCTCTCTCTCTCTCTCTCTCTCTCTCTCTGACACATGGAATAAACTACCACCAAAAGTTGTAAACAGCAACAGTGTGGAAGAGTTTAAAAGAAAGCTAGACGAAATCATTTGGACACTTTGAATGAACAGTAAAATCTGTTCCTACAGATAAGTGAGCACACGATGTCTCCTCGGATGGACTAACAAGTCTTTGAGACATCCTAATCCTTGTAACTCTCTCTCTCTCTCTCTCTCTCTCTCTCTCTCTCTGTCTCTCTCTCTCTCTCTCTCTCTCTGACACATGGAATAAACTACCACCAGAAGTTGTAAACAGCAACAGTGTAGAAGAGTTTAAAAGAAAGCTAGACAAAATCATTAAGACACTGTGAATGAAAGATAATTGAGCATACGATGTCTCCTCGTATGGACTAACAAGTCTTTGAGACATCCTAATCCTTGTAACTCCTTGTAACTTGCTTGGTGAGACGTTCCCGTGCACAGTCAGATTAATCAACAGATATCACGCGTTTAACATACGTCTAGAATTTGAGAAGTATCTAGAAGTGTTCGTGAACTGTCGGTGATAAGATTAGTGTGAAAATAGTAGGATAAAGCGTCTACTAAGTTAGTTTATCAAGTGAAATACTGTAAATCAGATCAAGATGGCAGTGAGTTCCAACTGTGGTAAGAAATGGCGAAATTTAGCGTGTTTAGCAGATTCGCAATACGATGAGGTAGCAAGAAGGGTCTGGCATTTCTCATCTATGAGATCAACAACAGCCCTAACCAAAAAGATACAAAAGCATTCATAGATATATTAGAAGGAAATGATCCTTCAAACAGGAACAAATCAACAGAAAACATCTTGAAAATAATTGAAGAAGTTCCAAATAAAATCCAAGTGGTCAAGAGACTCATAAAGAAAATATACATAAATCAACATATTCGGACAAAGAAAATGAATAAGGTGATCATTGTGAATATCCTAATTGATGCAATAGGAAAAAGAATGCCAAAAGCATGCAAACTGTGTAAGGTGTGGTATAGCATAGTTAATCCACAAAACCTGATCAGAAAATGTGCTGCATGCAACATTCCGACGCATCCACAATGTGCTGAGGTAATGCAAGATATGAGAAAAGATACCAGAATATTTTGCTCAACATGTCTATCATGGATAGACAATGTTATTAAATCAAGACTGAATGTACAAATAGTTGGGGATGAAGAAGAAGAGGAAGAGGAAGAAGAAGAAGAGGAAAACGGAAGAGAAGTAAACAAAACTGAAATGACAGAAAAAAATAAGGAAAACAAAGAACAAGATAAAAGTATGGATGCAGAGATACTCATTGATACTACATATGAGGCAATCAAGCAGCATACATATGAAGAAATAAATTACGACATGACGACACAATAGAAAATCCCGAAGAGGCTCTACCCAGATTTGAACAATGATGGGAAAGAGGAAAAAATAGATAAGAAAGACGAAGTCTGCAACCTTTTGAAATGAGGCAATTGCAGATTCGGAGAAAGATGTTACTACAAACATCCTAAGGTATGTCACAACTATGAAATATATGGTAAATGTGCATACCTAGACGGCTATGAGGATGATTGCAGAGATCTACATCCAAAAATATGCAAAAACCTAAAAGAAGGAAAAGGATGTAAGTTAGACAAAAAATGTAAATATATGCACCCTGTAGCCATGAATCAAAATCAAATAAAGAATCAATCAAATAATAAAATCCAAAATAAGAAAGAAACCAATAAAGAGAGGAACAAAGAATATCAGGTGAAAGAAAAAACCAAGCCATCACCGCGATATGGTGTGTCCCCAAAACAAATATTTCCAAACTCATCAGGCTCCAAGATACAACTCAAGAGATAAGAACTGTATTTATGATGCAAGAGGATATTGCAGATACGGAGAAAATTGCAGATTCAGACACAAAATGAATAATTATGATGAAGGAAGATCAAATCTTATGGAAAAGTTGCATTTTTTAATGTCAGAATTTCTGGAAATGAAGAAAACAACAACATACCAGAACAGGAAAGAGACATGGAAAAATCCTTATTATTACCCTTATCAAATGAAGGAGAAAACACGAAAACCATCATAGTGATGAATGCGCAGGGTTTAGTTACGAGTAACTCAAAAAGAAAAATAGAGTACTTAGAAGAACTAACCCAAATTGAAAAGAAAATAGATATAATGAATATAAGTGAAACCTGGTATTCCCGAGAGACTGGGAATGATGATCAAATAAAAGGGTTCCAAACTTATAGATCAGATAGAAAAAATTGGAAAGACAAAAAACAAGGAAAAATATATGAGAAATATAGTAACTCAGAATGGGAACTATTAGCGGTAGAATTTGAATCTGAAAAATTAATGAACATAGTAATATATAGACCCCCTAATACTAAAGAGTTTGACATAATAATAGAAAAATTGGATGATATATGTAGAAATCACAAGGACTGGACTATTCTCCTATCTGGAGACTTTAACTTTCCTTTCGTAGACTGGAAAGAACGAATAGATTGTGGTTGTATTTATACATATAAAAAAGAGAGTAATAGTAGTGCAGAAGATAAAAGGCAATTCGAAAAGCTATTAGATATGCTACTAGAATACAACATTCAACAAATAAATCACCTGCCAACAAGAAAGGAAAATACTTTAGACCTAGTATTTGTGAACGAGATGAATTATGTTAAAGAAATATTAGTTTATAATGCTAGTATTTCAGACCATAATGTCATAGAATTAACAGTCCATTCCAAAGCAAGTGAAAACAGAAATAAGCAAGAAATGAAAAAACGGGAAGGATATGGAAAATACAACTTCTACAGTAAAGATATGAAATGGTCAGAAATAAATGAAGAATTAAACAAAGATTGGGATAACATTTTCGTAAGTGATGACATAAGGGTAAATACGGAGATACTATATAAAAATATTAGAGAAAATAGTGGAAAAATATATACCGAAGAAGAAAAGTAAACATCAGTCATGCACACCAAGAGACAGAAGGATCTTGTTCCAGAAAATCAGAAAGTGGAAAAAAAGGTCTTGCAAAAGAAAAAAATGCATGGAAAGTTATAGAACTAAAAAGTAAGATAGAAAATGCAGAACAAAAGATTATACAATCAAAAGAAAATAAAAAACGGGACTTGGAAGAAAAAACCCTAGTAAATATCAAGCAAAACCGCAAACTATTATACTCATACGCGAAAAAGATGAATTAAAGAAGAATAAAAATAGGCCCTCTAAGAATGGGAAGGGAGAATTTAACGAATGAAAAAAAAACGGGAAAATATGCAACATATTGGCAGAACGATAGAGAGAATTCACCCCTAGAATTGATAATGAAGATAATGATACAGAAGTAATGGGACGAAAAATAGTGAATATTTAGCTGACATAGATATTAATAAAGCTGATGTGCAGGCTATTAAATGAAATTAAAAATGGAGTTGCTGCAGGTCCTGATGGGTTCCTGCTATTTTGTTAAAGAAAGTAGTTCATTCTATCGCAAGCCACTTGCAATATTATTAAGACAAAGTGTAGATACAGGCAAGATTTATGATGAGCACAAATTAGCATATATACCCCTACTTTCAAAAGTGGATCAAGACTAGAGGCAAGTAATTATAGGCCTGTGAGTCAAACATCACATTTTATGAAAGTGAATGAAAGGGTAATGAAGAAAAATATTATGAAACATTTAATAAAAAATAATTTGTTTAATATAGGACAACATGGTTTCGTACCCGGAAAAAGTACACAAATTCAACTGTTAGTCCACTGTGAGAACATATACAAAAATATGAAAAGCAGAAATGAAACATGTGGTTTATCTAGACTTTGCAAAAGCTTTTGACAAGGTAGACCATAATATATTAGCGAAGAAAATTAGAAAACACAATATCGTGGATAAAGTAGGAAGATGGTTAAAAGAATTTTTACACAACAGAAAACAGATAGTTATTGCAAACGATGAGAAATTGGATGAAGCTAAGGTAATATCCGGTGTGCCACAAGGTACGGTGTTAGCTGCAATACTGTTTGTTATTATGATTGCAGACATAGACAGTAATGTTAAGGACTCGGTAGTGAGTAGTTTCGCTGATGACACAAGAATAAGTAGAGAAATTACTTGTGATGAAGATAGGAACACTCTACAAAGAGACCTTAACAAAGTATATGATTGGGCAGAGGTAATAGGCTCGATGGATTATTTAACTCTGATAAATTTGAATCAATAAATTATGGAGACAGAGAAGGAAAGCTATATGCATATAGGGGACCTAATAATGAGACAATCACAAATAAGGAAGCAGTTAAAGACATTGGTGTGATAATGAATAGGAACATGTTATGCAATGATCAAATAGCAATTCTGTTGGCAAAAAGTAAAGCAAAAATGGGAATGTTGTTACGGCACTTCAAAACAAGAAAAGCTGAACACATGATTATGCTTTATAAAACATATGTTCATAGTCCACTTGAATATTGCAATATGATATGGTACCCACACTATAAAAAGGATATTGCACAAATAGTGTACAAAGGTCCTTTACAGCTAGAATAGAAGAAGTTAAGGACCTTGACTACTGGGAAAGACTACAATCATTACAATTATATAGTCTAGAAAGGAGAAGAGGAAACGCTACATGATAATTCAGGCATGCGAAACAGATAGAAAGGATTAGCCGAACAAAACATCATGGAGCTAAAAATATCAGAAAGAGCAAGCAGAGGTAGATTAATAGTGCCCAAAACTATGCCATGAAAAATAAGGAAAGCACACAGGACATTAATCCACCATGCGCCAGCATCGATAATGCAGCGTCTATTCAATGCGTTGCCAGCTCATCTGAGGAATATATCAGGAGTGAGCGTAGATGTGTTTAAGAATAAGCTCGACAAATATCTAAGCTGCATCCCAGACCATCCAAGACTGGAAGATGCAAAATATACCGGAAGATGTACTAGCAACTCTCTGGTAGACATTAGAGGTGCCTCACACTGAGGGACCTGGGGCAACCCGAACAAGATGTAAGGTCTGTAAGGTAAGGTCTCTGTGTCTTTCCTAACACGTGAAGCTCTGTAAAATGATCATCAACGCAGCAGCATCAAGGCAACGCGAGAGCAATTAACCCGATCGCCAAAGGACCTGTTTAAGTGAATTTGTCTTTGACATCTCATTAATTATGCAGAGAAAATTTCCCCTTTTTCACTGACGGTCTGGAAAACTGGGAAGTGAAAGGGAAGGCGGGAAAGGGGCGGGGGGGGGGGGGGGGGGGGGGGGGGGGGGGGGGGGGGGTGGGGGGGGGGGAAGAGAGAAGACCTTCAAGGGAGAGGGAAAGGTAATTGTAATTGTACAAAATGAGAGAGAGAGAGAGAGAGAGAGAGAGAAAGAGAGAGAGAGAGAGATATTCAATAAGAATGTATTCGTAATGACAGATAAATAAGTTATAGTAAGTTTTATGTGAGTATTGGACGGTACCCAGAGGAATAGTAACCATTAGGGAATGAGTAGTCTGGTTGGAATATATATATATATATATATATATATATATATATATATATATATATATATATATATATATATATATAT
This sequence comes from Macrobrachium nipponense, assembly GCF_015104395.2. Taxonomy (NCBI): domain Eukaryota; kingdom Metazoa; phylum Arthropoda; class Malacostraca; order Decapoda; family Palaemonidae; genus Macrobrachium; species Macrobrachium nipponense. The sequence continues at coordinate 19,736,565 of NC_061103.1, forward strand.
ATATATATGAAATATATATATATATATATTATATATATATATATATATATATATGAATATATATATAGGTATATATATAAATATATATATATATACATATATATATGAATATATATTATATAAATACATAAATATGTATATTTTCATATACTTATATATATACCTACATGTGTGTGTAAGTGTTTAACGCATGCTTGCAAGATATATTTACATGTTGTGGCCATGCCAATCTTTGCTTATGGGCAACATCTAATCGGCCATTCGAACATGATTAGCTACCAGGCCTTAATACGTGTCATATAAGCGCATTTCCTCACATATATCAATCCTATAAAGGTTTCCTGAAAACCCTCATATTTTGCGGTAAAACAGAGGCGTTGCAGTTGCTAGTCATGGTAGTATCAGGTAAGCGGGGAATTGTCAGAGTTCAAATTTGCCATCATTCTGATCTATCTGGTGCAAAGTTTAGCAAAAAGGTGTTCAAGTACGACCCACTGCAGAGAAAGCTCCTTCACAGGCCAATTTATACGTTAGCACCTTGTTAAAAGGCTGGTCGATAGAGAAATAAGCTATCATCATGTTGTATAAAGAAGCGTTTCATAAAATAACCTGTGCAAATAGCTTAGCATTAAAACGTGTACTTAGATGAATCAAACGACCTATTAGGTAATGAATAACTAGCCCATTGTCACAACAGGTCAGGGTACCTTATCATTACAGTGAAATAAATGTTTCATGATGCAATTAGCTCACGAGAAAAGTAGCTATGCGTATGGAAGATACGCGGGTCAGACAAAAGTCATTTACGCAACTCATGTCAAAGCGATTTATATAATTTCGGAATTATTCTCAAGCGAAGGCACATGTGATCAAACGCGATCGCAAGCACAGAAATGCACAAAAATAATACGCAACTTCATCCCAAAATACCTCTCACTTCTGGGATCTCCTTTAAAATTCCGTCAAGGAGAAAGAGAGAGAGAGAGAGAGAGAGAGAGAGAGAGAGAGATCAGGTGTTGTCACACAATACTCCAACCCCCCTCCCCGCTCCCCATCTAACCGACAAACAAGCGAGCTCTCTTTCCGCAAAAATGGATGTTCCCCAAAACAAGGTCTCAGACCAACACCGACACAAAGGCTTCGCAGTTTCTTGGAAGTGAGAGGAAAAATGGGAGGAATTTCTTGTCCTAATTAATGGGATGTCAAAGACTTATTCACTTAAACAGGTCTTCGGGGAACGTCTTAATTGCTCTCTCTCTGTCTCTCTCTCTCTCTCTCTCTCTCTCTCTCTCTCTCTCTCTCTCTCTCTCGCTCTGGTTGTTGTCTTTGGCGTGTTACAGACCTTGAGAGAGAGAGAGAGAGAGAGAGAGAGAGAGAGGTAAACAGGTTGGTCAGGTATTAATTAGATCCCAATCGTGTTTCCTGTCAAAGTAAGCAAAACTGACGAAATTAAGTGATCTTCAACATACGCACACACACACACAAATTGGTTTTAAACACTAATCTATTGACATCAAGGGAGTACATGACCACCGCAAAATAGACTGGTCTCTGAAAACACTCTTTCTATCTCCTTAATAATAATGTAAAGGCTTATGAAGATCTTGGGCATCTGTTCTTTCATTATAAGGAGGTAAGGCGAATTTTTCTATTTTTTTTTCAATGGTTTTTGATGTTTGTCGTTATTTTTCTCAAATTTTGGATCTTCTGACCAATCTTTTACTTCAGACTTGGATTTCATAAACTCAATTTGTTCTTTCAGCATCCTATGTATTATTAAGCATACCAGACTAGCTTTTGTTTGATTTTTTTTATTATAAGTATCCAAGGAATGGTGTTGATCAGGTACCAGAAACCCTGAGCTCCTTCGCTTGACAACAATTTCGGACATTTTATTATTTCGATGAGTAGTTCTACTCTCAAAGCTATTCATATCTCGACCCAGCTTCTTCTGAACGTTTTTCTTCAGTATCTTGTAAGAATCACAGCATTTTCCAACACTGAAGGGATATACCAAACTTTACTTTTTCTGATCTCGTTTTCTGCTGAGATTTAGCTCTGGTCTTTGTTTACTTTTTCTGATCTCGTTTTCTGCTGAGAATTAGCTTTGGTCTTTGTTTACTTTTTCTGATCTCGTTTTCTGCTGAGAATTAGCTCTGGTCTTTGTTATGTTTTCTTTTTTCTTTTCTCGTTTTCTGTTGAGAATTAGCTCTGGTCTTTGTTTACTTTTTCTGATCTCGTTTTCTGCTGAGAATTAGCTCTGGTCTTTGTTTACTTTTTCTGATCTCGTTTTCTGTTGAGAATTAGCTCTGGTCTTTGTTTACTTTTTCTGATCTCGTTTTCTGCTGAGAATTAGCTCTGGTCTTTGATTACTTTTTCTGATCTCGTTTTCTGTTGAGAATTATTTCTGGTCTATGATTACTTTTTCTGATCTCGTTTTCTGTTGAGAATTAGCTCTGGTCTTTGTTTACTTTTTCTGATCTCGTTTTCTGTTGAGATTTAGCTCTGGTCTTTGTTTACTTTTTCTTATCTCGTTTTCTGCTGAGAATTAGCTCTGGTCTTTGTTTACTTTTTCTGATCTCGTTTTCTGTTGAGAATTAGCTCTGGTCTTTGTTTACTTTTTCTGATCTCGTTTTCTGCTGAGAATTATTTCTGGTCTGATTACTTTTTCGATCTCGTTTTCTGTGAGAATTAGCTCTGGTCTTTTTGTTTACTTTTTCTGATCTCGTTTCCTGCTGAGAATTAGTTCTGGTCTTTGTTTACTTTTTCTGATCTCGTTTCCTGCTGAGAATTAGTTCTGGTCTTTGTTTACTTTTTCTGATCTCGTTTCCTGCTGAGAATTAGTTCTGGTCTTTGTTTACTTTTTCTGATCTCGTTTTCTGCTGAGAATTAGCTCTGGTCTTTGTTTACTTTTTCTGATCTCGTTTTCTGTTGAGAATTAGTTCTGGTCTTTGTTTACTTTTTCTGATCTCGTTTTCTGTTGAGAATTAGCTCTGGTCTTTGTTTACTTTTTCTGATCTCGTTTTCTGTTGAGAATTAGCTCTGGTCTTTGTTTACTTTTTCTGATCTCGTTTTCTGTTGAGAATTAGTTCTGGTCTTTGTTTACTTTTTCTGATCTCGTTTTCTGTTGAGAATTAGCTCTGGTCTTTGTTTACTTTTTCTGATCTCGTTTTCTTGTTGAGAATTAGTTTCTGGTCTTTGTTTACTTTTTTCTGATCTCGTTTTCTGCTGAGAATTAGCTCTGTCTTTGTTTACTTTTCTGATCTCGTTTTCTGTTGAGAATTAGCTCTGGGTCTTTGTTTACTTTTTCTGATCTCGTTTTCTGTTGAGAATTATTCTGGTCTTTGTTTTACTTTTTTCTGATCTCGTTTTCTGTTGAGAATTAGTTCTGGTCTTTGTTTACTTTTTCTGATCTCGTTTTCTGTTGAGAATTAGTTCTGGTCTTTGTTTACTTTTTCTGATCTCGTTTTCTGTTGAGAATTAGTCTGGTCTTTGTTTATTTTCTGATCTCGTTTTCTGTGAGAATTAGCTCTGGTCTTTGTTTACTTTTTCTGATCTCGTTTTCTGTTGAGAATTAGTTCTGGTCTTTGTTTACTTTTTCTGATCTCGTTTCCTGCTGAGAATTAGTTCTGGTCTTTGTTTACTTTTTCTGATCTCGTTTTCTGCTGAGAATTAGCTCTGGTCTTTGTTTACTTTTTCTGATCTCGTTTTCTGTTGAGAATTAGCTCTGGTCTTTGTTTACTTTTTCTGATCTCGTTTTCTGCTGAGAATTAGCTCTGGTCTTTGTTTACTTTTTCTGATCTCGTTTTCTGTTGAGAATTAGTTCTGGTCTTTGTTTACTTTTTCTGATCTCGTTTTCTGTTGAGAATTAGCTCTGGTCTTTGTTTACTTTTTCTGATCTCGTTTTCTGTTGAGAATTAGCTCTGGTCTTTGTTTACTTTTTCTGATCTCGTTTTCTGCTGAGAATTAGCTCTGGTCTTTGTTTACTTTTTCTGATGTCGTTTCCTGCTCAGAATTAGTTCTGGTCTTTGTTTACTTTTTCTGATCTCGTTTTCTGTTGAGAATTAGCTCTGGTCTTTGTTTACTTTTTCTGATCTCGTTTTCTGTTGAGATTTAGCTCTGGTCTTTGTTTACTTTTTCTGATCTCGTTTTCTGTTGAGAATTAGCTCTGGTCTTTGTTTACTTTTCTGATCTCGTTTTCTGTTGAGAATTAGCTCTGGTCTTTGTTTACTTTTCTTATCTCGTTTTCTGTTGAGAATTAGCTCTGGTCTTTGTTTACTTTTTCTGATCTCGTTTTCTGCTGAGAATTAGCTCTGGTCTTTGTTTACTTTTTCCGATATCGTTTCCTGCTCAGAATTAGCTCTGGTCTTTGTTTACTTTTTCTGATCTCGTTTTCTGTTGAGAATTAGCTCTGGTCTTTGTTTACTTTTCTTATCTCGTTTTCTGTTGAGAATTAGCTCTGGTCTTTGTTTACTTTTTCTGATCTCGTTTTCTGTTGAGAATTAGCTCTGGTCTTTGTTTACTTTTCTTATCTCGTTTCCTGCTGAGAATTAGCTCTGGTCTTTGTTTACTTTTTCTGATCTCGTTTCCTGCTGAGAATTAGCTCTGGTCTTTGTTTACTTTTTCTTATCTCGTTTTCTGTTGAGAATTAGCTCTGGTCTTTGTTTACTTTTTCTTATCTCGTTTTCTGTTGAGAATTAGCTCTGGTCTTTGTTTACTTCTTCTTATCTCGTTCCCCGCTGAAAATTAGCTCTGGTCTTTGTTTACTCGTTTTCTGTTGAGAATTAGCTCTGGTCTTTGTTTAGGGATCTAACGAGAAAATGTATATTCTTGTTGTCCTTAGCGACTGCGAAAAGAATTAGCGAAATCCACGCTCTAGATTCTCGAGTGGGATTTAAGGCAATTTGTTCTTTCCAGACTCTGTTTCTGGCCAAGAACGAGAACCCTTCAAAGCCCTGGCCAAAGAGTTTTGAAGTTAAAGGGCTTTCAAATCTCGCAGGAGAGGAATTGGAATGTTCCTTATGTCCAGTTAGAGCCCTGAAGTTTTATCTAAAGAAGAAGAACGAACTCAGGGGATGTAAACAAAGCCTGTGGTGTGCAGTTCGGGATCCTAGTAGACCATGTTAGGAGCATTATTACTGATGCTCATAGTAACTGCACTGGGGACTCTTTCAGGACTCTCCGAGTGAAGGCTCATGAGGTAAGAACTGTGGCCACTTCATTAGCTTTTCATAAGAACATGTCTTTAAAAGACATTGTGGATGCGACTTACTGGAGGTGTGATTCAGTTTTCGCATCTCACTACCTTAAGGACGTTAAAGTGACCTATAAAAAGTGTTTCTCTCTGGGTCCTTTTGTATCAGCGGATACAGTGCTGGGGCTTGGAACACATACCGATCCTTAGGAAAATTTTGTATTTTTTATTGTACGTAGATCTACCTTGTGAGAAGGGTTGTTGGTCTTCTACTGACTAGAATTCTTGTTGTCGCACGGGTGTCCTTGCTTGGGTCAGTAGGGAATCAGGAAGGCGTCTTACTGGCAAGATGGTACAAACATTTTTTTTAAATTTATTTTTGTGCTTTTAAGTGTACGAATGTTTGTGATTCGAGTTTGTGGTTGTTTGCAAGGAGTTCGGGGATAACTTCTTGCAATCTTAGAACTAACATGGTTAGGTTAAGGTGATCGGGATCGGTGTTGTGCTCCTTGAATAAGGTTCTTGTCAAGTAAGTGGATAAGCACCCATTGACATAGTCCTTCCAGGCTCGCCGAGTAAGCGGATAAGACCCCTTTGAGACCCACAAGAACTCTTAGCCATAGATCAATATCTCGCTGAGGGTCTTGAGACTGACTAGACTCCTGGATTGTATTCATGAAGTCTTCAGTCTAAACAGGTAGGAACCAAGGTTTTATTTATTTATTACCTACAACGATTGTTGTGATTCCTGTTTGAATCTGTAATTAGCTGTCTCTGACCCACCTCCAATGGTGTGAATCAGCTAAGTATATATCTGACAGGTAAGTTGAATGTATAAAAATGATATTGTTATGATACAATAAAGTTTTATACATACTTACCTGGCAGATATATACGATTTATACCCACCCTACCTCCCCTCAGGAGACAGGCGGTATAGAAAAAATATGATAGAAAACGGGAATGGTTCCTATTCCTGCCACCCAGCGGCAGGTAGGTAGATCACCTGACCTACCGGTAGCGTGTGCGCGAAATTCGAATTTCTGTCGGATGACGGAGTCAAATAGCTAAGTATATATCTGTCAGGTAAGTATGAATAACACTTTATTGTATCATAACAATATCATTTTTATACATTCAACTTACCTGTCAGGTATATACTTAGCTGATTCACACCATTGGAGGTGGGTCAGAGACAGCTAATTACAGATTCAAACAGGAATCACAACAATCGTTGTAGGTAATAAATAAATAAAACCTTGGTTCCTACCTGTTTAGACTGAAGACTTCATGAATACAAGCCAGGAGTCTAGTCAGTCTCAAGAGCCTCAGCGAGATATTGATCTATGGCTAAGAGTTCTTGTGGGTCTGCCAAAGGGGTCTTATCCGCTTACTCGGCAGAGCCTGGAAGTATTTATTGCTCAGAATGGTACTGGGACTTTAAGGACACCCTTGTATTTCTTCTGGGGTCATTATCTTCAGTATGATGTTGACAGTCTTTTGTTTATGTTTTGAAGGTCTTTCCCCAAACGGGCTTCTACTAAACACACCGCAATGGTGGATACATACAGGGTTAAGATGAAAAAAAAAAAAAATCCCCAACGGACTTGTACTAAACATTCGACAGTGGTTGATACATACAGGGTTAAAATACGTACAGGGTTAAGATAAAAAGAAATCCCCAACGAAAACACCTGACCTTTTGATTTCTGTAGATCTAATGTTCCTTTTAATGAATGGTTTACCCTCGGAGTCTTTCTCTTTGTCCTTCTGTGATGGAATGCATTTTTCAAGAGAGAGAGAGAGAGAGAGAGAGAGTTCCAGCCGGTACACGAGATATTTATTACAAAAAAGTAAAGTAGCGCCACTTTCATTAATATTCGTCAGGTTAACGAAGAGAGCAGGCTTAATACTTGTTAACCCCTCCCCCCCACCACATGATTTTCGAAGAAAAATGTGCCAGAAAATGTATTCATGAAAAAACAGGAAAGCCCCATGGAAAAGCCTAGAGTGGTCTGAAAGAGGTGTTCCAAGGTGAGTTATAGAAACAGGAATGTCACGATAGGATATTTAAGATTAACTGATTGGAATGAAAATGTCAAAAATAAATATATAATGTGCTTGCTTAACAGTATACAGAACAATTATTGATAATTAATATTGCAAATTTATCTTAATTTCTGTCGATGAAACTACGCGCTATTCAACAGCAGATTTTATCACACGCCCCGAATAAGCTGGAGGTCGGATCACGTATTGTTTATTTTGCCGCTAGGGAGTACGAGCCCATTAAAAAATAGCTCAGTGCAATCTAATGTTTTAAAACTATATTATAAAGATCCCTCCAACTCCTAGATATTCCGATCTGACATTTACCAAAATCTCAAATGATGTCAGTGGATCGAGCTAATATAAGTGAAAGTCTTTTCCTACCCTATGCAGGTAAGCGTGAATTGACTGTTTCCTGAACCTCGGGGTGCGCTCTCAATATTTTTTAAAAAGGGTTGGATGAACTGCTTTTAATCTCTCTCTCTCTCTCTCTCTCTCTCTCTCTCTCTCTCTCTCTCTCTCTCTCAAGTAAACAGGCGAATGAGAATTAGGTATAACTCTCTCTATCTCTCAAATAGGGTTGTACATGAATTTGGTAAAACTCTCTCTCTCTCAATTCAAGAGTTGAACAGATATTTGGCAAAAAGCTCTCTCTCTCTCCACCACACGCTTTCAAACCCCCTATACTCCCTCTCTCACTTCCTCTCTCTCTCTCTCTCTCTCTCTCTCTCTCTCTCTCTCTCTCTCTCTCTCTCTTCTCTCTCCAGTTACATTGCCCAGCATTTTTGACATTTTATATTTCACTTCTCACCACTATTCCTATCGGGGCTGAACTTGGACTTGAAGGACATGCGAAGTGTCTCTGTTCATCCCAGCAATATCAAAATCTATGGATTAGACACTTAACATACATCATTTTTTACCTTTCATTTTTTGCCCCTTCTTACCCCGTTCCTATTGGGGCTGGAGTTGGACTTATAGGGCATCGAAAGTGTCACTATTCATCTCAGCAACCTCAAAAGCTATGGATTAGGCAGTAACATTTGTAGCTTTCAGTTATTTTTAGATGTCACCACCTTCCCACTCCCTTTCTATTGGGGTTAAACTTGGACTTGAAGGGCATCCGGAGTGTCACTGTTCATCTCAGCGATCTTGAAAATGATAAATTACACACTAATATCTATCGTTTTTGGTGATTTTTACATGTCATCCCCTTCTCAACCCTTTTCATCTTCCCCCCCCCCCCCCCCCCCTCACAATGGAGATGAACTTGGAGTTGAAGGGCATTAGGAGTGTCACTATTCATCTCAGCGACCTCAGAAATAATGAGTTAGAAACTAATATCTGTTGTTTTTGGTTACTTTTACATCACTCCTTCCCAGCCCCCTCCTTATTGCAGTTGAACTTGGACTTGAAGGGCATCAGGTGTGTCCCTGTTCATCTCAGTAACCTTAAAAACTATGGATTAGATACTATCTGTCAATTTCACATCATCCCCTTCCACCCCACTCCTTATTCGGGCTAAACTTGCACTTAATGGGCATCAGGAGTGTCATTATTAATCTGAACTACCAGAAAAACTATTGCTTAGACACTAATATCAGTCGTTTTCAGTTATTTCTATTTTCACCCCTTTCCAATCCCCCTGCCCAGATGGCCCCCCCCCCCCCCTGGTGCCAGTGATGTCTTACCACCACAATATTCTTTTCCCAATCCTAAGTCATATGTATAGCAAAATTGGCTGAAATTGCTTGATGTGTGTAAAAACTGTGCGGCACACACAACACAACACAACCACACACACACATATATATACTATATATATATATAATAATAATATAGATATTATATATATATCTATATATGATATATGGGCCAATTTTCATACGAGAATTATACTGGAAGTTATTCTTAGCGGTAAATAACCAGGAATGAACTAATAATCGAACTTTTAAGCCTGACTAAATATTATTATAAGAAAGTGCAGACTTGACAATAGTTTCCATGACTATGAGGAGTTTGGCTAATACAGAAATGTACACACACACACACTATATATATATATATATATATATATATATATATATATATTATATATTATATCTAAATATATATATATACATTTCTGTATTATGGGCTCCCTTTAGATGAATGATTTGTGTATATATATAAATTATAAATATTATATTATTATTATTATTATATATATATATAGAAATATATATATATATATATATATATATATACAAATCATTCATCTAATAAAAGGAGCCCAGAAAAACACCAAAAAATATCATTCATATATACCTGGGCATTTTGCGAGGTATTAGAAACAATGAAAATAAGTCATATATTACTTATTTCTCTGAATATAATATATATACACATATATTTTGGTGTTTTCTGGGCTCCTTTTATTAAATGAATGATTTGTGTGTGTATATATATATATATATATATATATATATATATATATATATATATATATATATATATATATATATCAAATCATTCATCTAATAAAAGGAGCCCAGAAAAACACACCAAAATCATCATTCATATACATGGGCATTTTGCGAGATATTAGAACAATGAAAATAAGTCATATATTATTTATTTGTCTGTATATAATATATATGCACATATAAAAAAACATAAACTTCCCGTACCATTCGCGTCCATTCTTTTTTCTCTTCGTATAGGAAGGAATCCTTTGGGTCCTCAGGATCTCTGAGGAAGGACTCCTCGCTCACAAGTCACAACACATTAGGCGCTGCAGGAATGACGTCTTCACAAACGTGCTTCAGGAAGGAATCTCTCGGGTCCTCAGGATCTCTGAGGAAGGACTCCTCGCTCACAAGTCACAACACATTAAAAGCTGGAATGACGTCTTCACAAACGTGCTTCAGGAAGGAATCTCTCGGGTCCTCAGGATCCCTGAGGAAGGACTCCTCACTCACGACACATTTGTCGCTGCAGAAATGACGTCTTCACAAACGTGCCTCAGGCTTCCGGATCGTACTTCCGGAACTCTCCCGTGTGTCCATCAGGATCTGTGGATCCTCAGCGCCGACGCAGAAAAAAAAACTAACCATACGTACAGCTGACTGGTACTGCATAGATACGACAAACATGAATTGTATTAACACTGTCAACCGCATCTTTAAATTTGGAAGGAAGCTGCTCACAAAAGCAGTTAACTCTATATGGAAGGAGCACATCTACATGGACTGTGGATTACAGCGGGATGTTGCTTTTTATAAAATTGGAGACGTCTTCACCTGGGATAATTTATGCCCTTATGTCATACCCGGTGCACTTGTACTTCTGTTGGTGTCACTGATCGACGATTGGAGATATGCCATGCAGAATAAGGCCAGGGAAGGACAGGATACTATAACAGTGGAGAAGGACCTTATTCAACAATTGTTTCAAGAGAACTTAGTGGAGAAAAATCGGAACGAAACCCTTGCTAAGGAAAACTGGGAGTTGCGCAGGTCTTTAGAGGCAATGAGAGTGCATTACGAATATGAAATGTGTAAGCAAAGGCACCAGGACACACAACTTAATTTTAACAAAACTAGAATAGATATGGGGAAACTTATACAGAAATACGAAAGGATGGAGAAACGTATTAACGGCCTGCAGAAAGAAATCCGTATAGTGGAGGAGCAAAGGGAAGAACTAAGGGGAGCTCTGAAGGAACAAAACGAAGAGAATTTGAAACAGCAGTGCCTAAAGGATGAAATGGAAGAAGAAAATAAACGACTATGTGATGTGATATTAGAACTGAAACAACAGCTAGCTGTACAGGGGAAGTGCCACCTCAAGGGAAAGGACAAGCATATACAAGATATGGAGAAAAAGCTAACTCAGTTACAGGCAGAGATGGCGAAATTGGAGAAACAACGACAGGAAGAAATAGATGCCTTTCGCCAGTGCAGGTTGGAAGCGGATCGCCTCCATTTGGAGGTTCAAGAACTGGAGGCCTGTGAAAACAAGCTTGCAGCCGAGAATGAGTCCCTGAAAGTCGATATACACAATAGGAAAAGGAAGATCAAGGATTTGGAAAAAGCAATCCACGAGAAACAAAATCAGATAGATAGGTTCATGAACGAGGACCCAGCGAGGCAAGAGGAGCAAGAAAGACAGAGACAAAAACTGCAACAGGCAAAGGAAGATATAAACCTCTTATGCTTCGAGTATGACCATCTGAACTTGAGATACAGGCACGCAACCATATTATTACAAAAGTTTCAGGCGATGATCGCAGTTCTTCTGGAAAAAGTGGAAAATAAGAAGAGGCGAATGGAAGAGGAGGATTTCGATCTCATTAACGCCGGGTTGTGTTAGTGAGAGACAAGATGAGATGGATTTGATACAACAGACAAGAACCTAGATTTTGAGCAGAGGCTGGAAGCCAAGAGGCACTTGGAGGGCTGCCTGGAACTACCCTTGGACTCTCAGCCGACGGCAGGCAGTTGGGGGGCTGCCTAGAAATACCCTTGGACTACTCTTGAGCCAACGACAGGCAGTTGGGGGGCTGCCTGGAAATACCCTAGGACTACTCTTGAGCTGACAACAGGCAGTTTGGGGGCTGCCTGGAACCCAGCCTTGGACTACTCTTGAACTAAGGCAGGCAGTTGGGGGCCTGCCTGGAACCCAGCCTTGGACTACTCTTCAGCCAACGACAGGCAGTAAAGGGCTGACTGGAACCCGGCCTTGGAATACTCTTCAGCCTACGGCAGGCAGTTGGGGGGCTGCCTGGAAATATCCTTAGGCTACTCTTGAGCTGACGACAGGCAGTTGGGGGGCTGCCTGGAACCCACCCTTGCACTACTCTTGAGCCGACAACAGGCAGTTGGGAGGGGGGCTGCCTGGAACCCAGCCTTCGGAACTACTCTTGAGCGACAAACAGGCAGTTGGGGGGCTGACCTGGTAACCCAGCCTGGACTACTTTTGCAGCCGACGACAGGCAGTTGGGGGGCTGCCTGGAACCCGGCCTTGGACTACTCTTGAGCCGACGACAGGCAGTTGGGGGACTGCCTGGAACCCAGACTTGGACTACACTTGAGCCGACGACAGGCAGTTGGGGGACTGCCTGGAACCCAGACTTGGACTACTCTTGAAGCCGGACGACAGGCTCAGGGTGGGGGGTGGGGCGGCCTGGGAACCCAGACCTTGGACCTAACTCTTGAGCCGACAACAGGCAGTTGGGGGGTGGGGCTGACCTGGAAACCCAGCCGTGGACTACTTTCTTGAGCCGACCAACCACAGGCAGTTAGGGGGGCTGCCTGGAACCCAGCCGTTCTTGGACTACTCTTGAGCCGACAACAGGCAGTTGGGGGGACGTAGCCTGGAACCCATCCTTGGACTACCTCTTGGAGCCGACGACAGGCAGTTGGGGGGCTGCCTGGAAACCCAACGCCTTGGACTAACTCTTGATACCGACGACAGGCAGTTTGGGGGCGACTGCCTGGAACCCACCCTTGGACTACTCTTGAAGCCGACAACAGGCGTTGGGGGGAGGGTTGGGGGGAGGCCGTGGTGAGGGGGGCCGTAGGGGGGGGGGGGGGGAAGCCGGGAGAGGGGGGGGGGGGCTTGGGGGGCGGGGGGGGGCCGGGGAGGGGGGGGGAGGGGGGGTGGGTGGGAGGGCTGGGCGGGGGAGGGGGGCGTGCTTGGAACCAGCCTTGGACTATCTTGGAGCCGGACAGGCAGTTGGGGGGCTGCCTGGAACCCCGGCCTTGGGGACTTACTCTTGAGCCGACAACATGGCCTCAGACAGTTGGGGGGGGCTGCCTGGGAACCCAGCCTTGGAACTATTCATGAGCCAGGCTGACGAACAGGCAGTTGGGGGAAAACTGCCTGGAACCCGGCCAATTGGACTACTCTTGTTTTAAGCCGACGACAGGCAGTTGGGGGGACTGCCTGGAACCCAGGAAGAACTTGGGACTACTCTTGAGCCGACAACAGGCAGTTGGGGGCCGGGCTGCCTGGAACCCGGCCTTGACTACTCTTGAGCCGACGACAGGCAGGTTGGGGGACTGCCTGGAACCCAGGAACTTGGACTACACGTTGAGCCGACGAACAGGCAGTTTGGGGGAACTGCCTGGAACCCAGACTTGGACTTACACTTGAGCCGACGACAGGCAGTTGGGGGACTGGCCTGGAACCCAGCCTTCGGACTACTCTTGAGCCGACGACAGGCAGTTGGGGGGAGGCTCGCCTGGGAAACCCGGCCTTGGGGGACTACTCTTGGAGACCGAACAACAGGCAGTTGGGGGGCCGGGGGGCTGCCTGGAAACCCAGCCATTGGACTACTTCCTTTGAGCCGACGAAACAGGCAGTTGGGGGGCCTGACCTGGAACCCGGCCTTGGACTACTCTTGAGCCGCGCACGACAGGCAGTTGGGGGGGACTGACCTGGAAACCCGGCCATTGGACTTACTCTTGAGGTCCGATACGAAGGCAGTTCGGGGGGACTGACCTGGAACCCGGCCTTGGGACTACACGTTGAGCCGACGACAGGCAGGTTGGGGGGAATCTGCCTGGTGAACCCGGCCTTGGACTACTCTTGAGCCAACGACAGGCAGTTAGGGGGCTGCCCTGGAAACCCAAGCCTGAGCTGAACGACAGGCAGTTGGGGGGCTGCCTGGCCTGGAAACCCAGCCTTTGGACTACTTCTTGAGCTGACGACAGGCAGGGGGGGTTTGGGCGGGCTGCCTGGAACCCAGCCTTGGGCATTACTCTTGAGCTGACGACAGGCAGTTAGGGGGCTGCCTGGAAAACCCAGCCTTTGGACTAGTCTGAGACCTGACACAGGCAAGTTAGGGTTAGGCTGGGGCCATGGAACCCTAGCCTTGGACTTACTCTTTGAGCGACGACAGGCAGTTGGGGGGCTGCCTGGAGCCCAGCCTTGGACTAACACTTTTGCATATGGCAGGCAGTTGGGGGGCTGCCATGGGAACCCAGCCTTTGGATTCTACACTTTTTGGACATATGGCAGGCATTTAGGGGGGCTGGGGGGCCTGGAACCCAGACTGGAACCCCAGGACTTTTGGCCTATGGCAGGCAGTTGGGGCTGCCTGGAACCAGCCTTTTGCGATACTCTTGGAGCGACGGACAAGGCAGTTGGGGGGCTGCCTGGAAAAACACAGCTTGGACTACTTTGAGCTGACGACAGGCAGCTTGGGGGGCTGCCTGGAACCAGACCTTGGGACTAATCCTGGAGCTGACGGACAGGCAGTTGGGGGGTGGCTGCCTGGAACCCAGCCTTGGGACTTACTCTTTGAGCCGACGGCAGGCAGTTGTTGGGGGGCCTCCTGGAACCACAAGCCTGGAAACCTACAAATTGAGCCTATTGGCAGGCAGTTGGGGGCTGCTTGGAAACCCGGCCTTGGACTACTTCCTGGAGCGCGTACAGGCAGTTGGCGGCTGCATGGAACCCAGACTTGCCTGGAATACCCTCTGAGCCGACGGAAGGCAGTTGGGGGGCTGCCTGGAACCGGCCTGGACTACTTCTTGCGCCGACAACAGGCAGTTGGGGGGTTGCCTGGAACCCAGCCTTAGGACCTACTCCTTGGAACGAGAAGGCAGTTGGGGGGCTGCTGGAACCCGGCCTTGGACTACCTCTTGAGCCTGACGACAGGGAAATGCCAGTTAGGTTGGGGGGGCTGCCTGGAAACCCAGCCTTGGATACTTCATGAGACCGAACGGGACAGGCAGTTGGGGGGCTGCCGGGACCTGGCCTGGTTTTTTTTTTTTTCCCGGCCTTGGGGACTACTCTTGAGCCGACGAACGGCAGGTGGGGGAATGCTGGGGAACCAGCCTTGGACTTTACACTTGGGGGGGGAGCCGGAACCAACAGGGCAGTTGGGGGGCTGCCTGGAACCCGGCCTGGACTACTTCTTGAAGCCGACGACAAGGCAGTTGGGGGGAGGGACTGCCGGGAACCCAGACGTGGAAACCCTACACTTGGAGCCGACGACAGGCAGGGGGGGAACTTTGGCCCTGGAACCAGGACTTGGACTACACTTGAGCCGAGACAGGCAGTTGGGGGGACCTGCCTGGAAACCCGCCTTGGACTACTCTTGAGCCGACGACAGGCAGTTGGGGGGCTTGCTCGGAAACCGGCCTGGGACTACCTTGAGCCGAACAACAGGCAAGGTTCGGGGGGCTGCCTGGAACACAGCTTGGGACTACTCTTGAGCCGACGAAAGGCCGTTGGGGGGCCAGCCTGGAACCCGGCTTGGAATAACTCTTGAGGCCGACGACAGGCAGGGTTGGGGGGGACTGCCGGAACCGGCTTGGACCTACATTGAGCCGACGGCAGGCAGTTGGGGGCTGCCTGGAACCCGCCTTGGACTACTCTTGAGCAGACGACAGGCAGTTAGGGGGCCTGCTGGAACCCAGCTTGGACTACTTCTTGAGCCTAGACGGAAACAGGCCAGTTGGGGGGCTGCCCTGGAAACCCACAGGCCTTGATACTCTTGGGAGCTGACGACAGGCAGTTGGGGGGCTTGCCTGGAAACCCAGCCGGACTACTCTTGAGCGACGGACAGGCAGTTGGGGGGCCTGCCTTGGGAACCCACCCTTGGACTACCTCTTAGCCTGGAACCCGGGACAGGCAGTTAGGGGCTGCCTGAGAACCCAGCCTTGGACTACTTTCTTGAGCGACGGCAGGCAGTTGGGCGGCTGCCTGGACCGCCGTGGGGGGGACTACACTTTTGCCTATGGCGCAAAGGCCAGTTTGGGGGGCACTGCCTGGAACCCAGCTTGGGCTACACTTGGCCTATGGCAGGCAAGTTGGGGGGCTGCCTGGAACCCAGACCTGGACTACATTTTGGTCTAATGGCAGGCAGTTGGGGGGGCTGCCTGGAACCCAGCATTTGGACTATTTGGAAGCCCTGACGACAGGCAGTTGGGGGGGATTGCCTGGAACCAAGCCTTGGACTTACTCTTGAAGCCTGGACGAAAAGGCAGGTTGGGGGGCTGCCTGGAAACCAGCCTTGGGGGGACTACTCTTGAGCCGACGGCAGGGTCAGGTTGGGGGGCTGCTGGAAAAACCAGGCCTTGGACTACTCTTGAGCCGACGGCAAGGCGTGGGGGCCTGCTGGAAACACAGGCATTGGGGACTACACTTGGGGGGAGGGCCTCTGGCCAGCAGTGGGGGCTGCCTGGAACCCCGGCCTTGGGACTACTCTTGAGCCGACGACAGGCAGTTGGTGGCTGCTGGAACCCAGCCTTGGGAATTACTCTTGAAGCCGACGGCAGGCAGGTTGGGGGGGCTGCCTGAACCCGGCCTTGGGGACTACTCTGGAGCGACAGCCGGCAGTTGGGGGAATGCTGGAACCAAGCCTTGGGATACTGCTTTGAGCCGGACGACAGGCAGTTGGGGGCTGCTGGAAACCCAGCTTGGACTACTCTTGATCCGACGAACGGCAGTTGGGGCTGCCTGGAACCCAGCCTTGGACTACTCTTGAGCCGACGGCAGCAGTTGGGGGGGCTGCCTGTAACCCGGCCTTGGACTACTCTTGAGCTGACGGAGGCACGTTGTGGGACTGCTTGGAACACAGCTTGGAATACTCTTGAGCGACGGCAGGCATTTGGGGGACTGCCTGGAAACAAACCCTTGCACATACTCTGAGCGAGGGCAGTGCAGTTGGGGGACTGCTGGAACCCCACCCCTGGACTTACTCTTGAGCGAGGGGCGAGGCAGTTGGGGGACTGCCTGGAACCCAGCCTTGGACTACTCTTGAGCCGACGGCAGGCAGTTGGGGGACTGCCTGGAACCCAGCCTTGGACTACTCTTGAGCCGACGGCAGGCAGTTGGGGGACTGCCTGGAACCCAGCCTTGGACTACTCTTGAGCCGACGGCAGGCAGTTGGGGACTGCCTGGAACCCCACCCTTGTTTTTACACTACTCTTGAGCCGACCGGCAGAAGTGGGGGACTTTGCTGGAACCAGCCTTGACTCTCTTGAGACGACGGCAGGCAGTTGGGGGACTGCCTGGAACCCACCTTGGACTACTCTTGAGCCGAGGCCAGGCAAGTTGGGGGACTGACGGCGAAAACACCCTTGGACTACTCTGAGCCGACGGCAGGCAGTTGGGGGACTGCCTGGAACCCACCCTAGCACTACTCTTGAGCCGACGGCAGGGCAGTGGGGGTACTCCGGGAAAACCCACCCTTGCACTACTCTTGAGCCGACGGCAGGCAGTTGGGGGACTGCCTGGAACCCAGCCTTGGACTACTCTTGAGCCGACGGCAGGCAGTTGGGGGACTGCCTGGAACCCACCCTTGCACTACTCTTGAGCCGACGGCAGGCAGTTGGGGGACTTCCTGGAACCCAGCATGGAAACTCTTGAGCCGACGGCAGGCAGAGGGGGACTGCCTGGAAACCCAGCCTTGGAATATCTTGAGCCGAAGGCAGGCAGTTGGTGGGGACTGCTGGAAACCCCACCCTCTGCAACTACTCTTGAGCCGACGGCAGGCAGTTGGGGGACTGCCTGGAACCCAGCCTTGGACTACTCTTGAGCCGACGGCAGGCAGTTGGGGGACTGCCTGGAACCCACCCTTGGATTACTCTTGAAGCCGACGGCTAGGGCAGTGGGGGGACGCCTGGAACCCACCTTGCACTAATCTTGACCTGACGGCAGGCAGTTGGGGGAAGACCTGCCTAGGAACCCAGGCCTTGGGACTTACTCTTGAGCCGACGGCAGGCAGTTGGGGGACTGCCTGGAACCCAGCCTTGGATTACTCTTGAGCCGACGGCAGGCAGTTGGGGGACTGCCTGGAAATCCCAAGCCTTGGAACTACTCATGAGCCGACGGCAGGCAGTTGGGGGGACTGCCTGGAACCCAGCCACTTTGGGAATACTCTTGAGCCGACGGCAGGCAAGTTGGGGGGTGGGGACTGCCTGGAAACCCACCTTGGATTACTTTTGAGCCGACGGCAGGCAGTTGGGGGACTGCCTGGAACCCACCCTTGGATTACTCTTGAGCCGACGACAGGCAGTTGGGGGACTGCCTGGAACCCAGCCTTGGACTACTCTTGACCCGACGGCAGGCAGTTGGGGGACTGCCTGGAACCCAGCCTTGGACTACTCTTGACCCAACGGCTGGCAGTTGGGGGGCTGCCTGGAACCCAGCCTTGGACTACTCTTAAGCCTCTGGCAGGCAGTTGGTGGGCTGCCTGGAACTCACCCTTGGACTACTCTTGCACCGACGACAATCTGTTAGGGGGCTGCCTGGAAATACCCTTGCACTACTCTTGAGCTGACGACAGGCAGTTGGGGGACTGCCTGGAACCCAGCCTTGGACTACTCTCGAGCCGACGGCAGGCAGTTGGGGGGCTGCCTGGAACTCACCCTTGGACTACTCTTGAGCTAAGGCAGGCAGTTGGGGGGCTGCCTGGAACTCACCCTTGGACTACTCTTGAACTAAGGCAGGCAGTTGGGGGGCTGCCTAGAACCCACCCTTGGACTACTCTTGAACTAAGGCAGGCAGTTGGGGGACTGCCTGGAACCCACCCTTGGACTACTCTTGAACTAAGGCAGGCAGTTGGGGGGCTGCCTGGAACCCAGCCTTGGACGACTCTTGAGCCGACGACAGGCAGTTGGTAGGCTGCCTGGAACCAAGCCTTGGACTACTCTTGAGCCTACGGCAGGCAGTTGGGGGGCGCGGAACTCTTGGATATCCTGAGCCACGACTGGCAGTTGGTAGGCTGCCTGGAACCAAGCCTTGGACTACTCTTGAGCCTACGGCAGGTAGTTGGGGGGCTGCCTGGAACTCACCCTTGGACTACTCTTGAGCCTACGGCAGGCAGTTGGGGGGCTGCCTGGAACTCACCCTTGGACTACTCTTGAGCCTACGGCAGGCAGTTGGAGGGCTGCCTGGAACTCACCCTTGGACTACTCTTGAGCCTACGGCAGGCAGTTGGGGGGCTGCCTGGAAATATCCTTGGGCTACTCTTGAGCCGACGGCAGGCAGTTGGGGGGCTGACTGGAACCCACCCTTGCACTACTCTTGTGCCTACGGCAGGCAGTTGGGGGGCTGCCTGGAAATATCCTTGGGCTACTCTTGAGCCGACAACAGGCAGTTGGGGGGCTGCCTGGAACCCAGCCTTGTACTACTCTTGATCCTACTGCAGCCAGTTGGGGGGCTGCCTGGAACCCAGCCTTGGACTACTCTTGAGCTAACGACCGGCAGTTGGGGGGCTACCTGGAACCCAGCCTTGGACTACTCTTCACCCTACGGCAGGCAGTTGGGGGGCTGCCTGGAAATATCCTTGGGCTACTCTTGAGCCGACAACAGGCAGTTGGGGGGCTGCCTGGAACCCAGCCTTGGACTACTCTTGAGCCTACGGCAGGCAGTTGGGGGACTGCCTGGAACCCAGCCTTGGACTACTCTTGAGCTGATGACAGGTCGCTGAGATGAACAGTGACACTCCGGATGCCCTTCAAGTCCAAGTTTAACCCCAATAGAAAGGGAGTGGGAAGGTGGTGACATCTAAAAATAACTGAAAGCTACAAATGTTACTGCCTAATCCATAGCTTTTGAGGTTGCTGAGATGAATAGTGACACTTTCGATGCCCTATAAGTCCAACTCCAGCCCCAATAGGAACGGGGTAAGAAGGGGCAAAAAATGAAAGGTAAAAAATGATGTATGTTAAGTGTCTAATCCATAGATTTTGATATTGCTGGGATGAACAGAGACACTTCCCATGTCCTTCAAGTCCAAGTTCAGCCCCGATAGGAATAGTGGTGAGAAGTGAAATATAAAATGTCAAAAATGCTGGGCAATGTAACTGGAGCAACTGTCTTAACAGGAAAGAGAGAGAGAGAGAGAGAGAGAGAGAGAGAGAGAGAGAGAGAAGGAATGTGAGAGAGGGAGTATAGGGGATTTGAAAGAGTGCGGTGGAGAGAGAGAGAGCTTTTTGCCAAATATCTGTTCAACTCTTGAATTGAGAGAGAGAGAGTTTTGCCACATTCATGTACAACCCTATTTGAGAGATAGAGAGAGTTATACCTAATCCTCATTCGCCTGTTTACTTGAGAGAGAGAGAGAGAGAGAGAGAGAGAGAGAGAGAGAGAGAGAGAGAGAGAGATTAAAAGCAGTTCATCCAACCCTTTTTAAAAAGAAAACTGAGAGCGCACCCCGAGGTTCAGGAAACAGTCAATTCACGTTTACCTGCATAGGGAAGGAAAAGACTTTCACTTGTATTAGCTCGATCCACTGACATCATTTGAGATTTTGGTAAATGTCAGATCGGAATATCTAGGAGTTGGAGGGATCTTTATAATATAGTTTTTAAATATTAGATTGCACTGAGCTATTTTTTAATGGGCTCGTACTCCCTAGCGGCAAAATAAACAGGGCGTGATCCGACCTCCAGCTTATTCGGGGCGTGTGCTAAAATCTGCGGTTGAATAGCGCGTAGTTTCATCGACAGAAATTAAGATAAATTTGCAATATTAATTATCAATAATTGTTCTGTATACTGTTAAGCAAGCCCATTATATATTTATTTTTGACATTTTCATTCCAATCAGTTAATCTTAAACATCCTATCGTGACATTCCTGTTTCTATAACTCACCTTGGAACACCTCTTTCAGACCACTCTAGGCTTTTCCATGGGGCTCCTCCTCCCCTCCCCCGCCCCCCCCCCCCCCCCCCCACCCCCCCACAATGGTTTTAAAGAAAATAATTATACACTCTTCACAGGAAGCCCCAAATATAGCTCCTGTTTTTTCATGAATACATTTTCTGGCGCATTTTTCTTCGAAAATCATGTGGTGGGGGGGAGGGGTTAACAAGTATTAAGCCTGCTCTCTTCGTTAACCTGACGAATATTAATGAAAGTGGCGCTACTTTACTTTTTGTAATAAATATCTCGTGTACCGGCTGGAACTCTCTCTCTCTCTCTCTCTCTCTCTCTCTCTCTCTCTCTCTCTCTCTCTAAAAATGCATTCCATCACAGAAGGACAAAAAGAAAGACTCCGAGGGTAAACCATTCATTAAAAGGAACATTAGATCTACAGAAATCAAAAGGTCAGGTGTTTTCGTTGGGGATTTCTTTTTATCTTAACCCTGTACGTATCAACCACTGTGGCATGTTTAGTAAAAGTCCGTTGGGAACTTTTTTTTTTTATCTTAACCCTGTACGTATATTAACCCTGTATGTATCAACCACTGTCGAATGTTTAGTACAAGTCCGTTGGGGATTTTTTTTTTCATCTTAACCCTGTATGTATCCACCATTGCGGTGTGTTTAGTAGAAGCCCGTTTGGGGAGAGACCGTCAAAACATAAACAAAAGACTGTCAACATCATACTTAAGATAATGACCCCAGAAGAAATACAAGGGTGTCCATAAAGTCCCAGTACCATTCTGTGCAATAAATACTTGCAATGGTACTGGGACTTTATGGACACTACGTATTAGGCCTAGGTAACGACCCCCGAACTTCAGCGGGGGCGGTCACGATCTCGCAAACATACAAATTCAACAGAGAGACAGACAGATAGACGCACAAACTAAACGAGCCCATAGTAGTACGTAGGATAATCTGGTTACCAGTAACACGAAAATTGAGCACAGCCAAGAGAGAATTCCCATTCGAAAAGTGACGCAACTTTAAAGCAACGGCCTCAGCCAATTGTCCCTCAGAAGAAGAGCTCTTGACCATTATTGTCCGTGCGCGGATCGTTTTGCCGGTAACAGGACGTCTTCAGTGGCGCTGGAATAGTATGGCATTTTAAACTTTTGTAACGTCTCAATGAGCAGGGTGATTGTTACGTTCACTCCCGGTGTGTGCGTGTATCAAAAGCGTATGGAGTCAGTGACAGTTTGGTCAGGTATTACGTGAAAGTTTTCTCTCTTCAATATACAATTATTATTTAGGAAATAAATACTAACTATTTGTCTATCAAGGCTAGTTGGTGGAAGCTAAGAAATCATTTTAAAGAATTATTAAGAAAATGGTCACTGGCAGCTATTTGATTCTATTTAACTTTAACGCTGTTAATATACGACATTTTACTGCTAAAGCCATACAAAATAAGGCAGGTTAAAGATAAAACTTATTTAGCTGGCGATATAACACTAAAAATACACACATAAATTACTTTGAACGGTTTCTTATGATCGGTGTAGCTTTATTTTAGGGTCTGTTTCCCTTTAAAAAATTCGTCTACTCTGGTGTGTCGGCTGGTATTTTTGAAAAAGGACTATTGTTATATTTATTAACAACGCAAAATAAAAACAATATTGTACATTGAAAATATATAATGATATATATTTTTCACAATTTTAAAATATAATAGCCAGTTATATGTTTTTTTTTTCTTTTTTAATAAATCAATCTATTAGGACAGCTGCTAAGATAGTCTTGGTAAAAATAATAGCAGACGAATTTTGAATAAGGATGCAAACGCTTAACTTATACACATTCCTGTAAAGAAATGTATCAACTATCATTAGATGAGAGAATGAAACGAGAGAGGGTAAAAATTTTTCACTTACGCAAATATTACATTCGTACATGCAGACATGCATGCATACATCAAAATAAAGCAATATCGGGTCTGGTCAACATATTTGGGAAACTATCGAGATATATATCGGCAATCTCAGCCAGAAAGAATAGCTGAGAACCGGAAGTATTATACCCTTTAATGAAAGCCATCGTGCCAAGGGTTCATAGAGAAACTGAAAGTATGACTAAGCTCATAAAGAGGAGAATCTATGCTTCGATCCCAGAGCTGGGAGAGGAAAGGAACAACATTGGAATTTTCATTAAAAATATATGTCTTCGTTGAATGATGCTGGGAGTGAGGTATAGTACTAATGCTGTCAGTCGATTGCTGTGATTCGTAGCTGAGAGATAGAGAGAGAGAAAAAAAAAAGTTAAGTATATTCTAGTTTTACCAGACCACTGAGCTGATTAACAGCTCTCCTATGGCTGGCCCGAAGGATTAGATATTTCTACGTGGCTAGGAACCAATTGGTCACCTAGCAACGGGACCTACAGCTTATTGAAGGATCCGAACCACACTATATCGAGAAATGAATTTCTATCACCAGAAATAAATTCTTCTGATTCCCCGTTGGCCGAGCCGGGATTCGAACTTCGGACCACCGAATTGGCAGCCGAGCGCGAAAACCACTCGTCCAGCGAGAGAGAGAGAGAGCGAGGTAGGTTATCATCTTATACAATCAGATTTCATGTCAGCCAAAAGCAAAATACTATCATTGTTATCATTCTTAATATAGACTTTCCTTTCTGACAGATAGGACTCCCTTAAAATTAATTAAGATAATTGCAAATGACAATGATAAAAATCATCATTATCATTATTTAGCATCGACGTTTAAGATAGATATATTTTTATTAGGAAAAATAAAACCTTGAAATGAAATATTCCGTCTCACTTCAAAGCAAACTGTTTGAGAAATAGACGAATCAGCCTCAAATAGCTAACTTGAGTTTGTTTCCACATTTCGAAATCTCAGCCAATGAGATTGACAGAAAAAAGAAAGGACTATTCTGATTCGCTAATGTAAGAAGGGCGTATACTTGACACATACCCGATACCTCGGTATCATCTGGGATTAACCAGCGGCTGAAATACCCAAGGGAGTATTAACCAAAGTAAGTTTTGTCCTCTGTACAAAATTATCATGATTATCATTAAATTATTGAAATAGAATGCTATTAATATAGACTTTAGGCCAAAGGCCAAGCACTAGGACCCATGAGGTCATTCAGAGCTGGAAAGGAAATTTGAGAGTAGGTGGGTTTGAGAGGTGTACCAGGAGGAAAACCTCAAAGCAGTTGCGCTATGAAATAATGATTGGAAGACGGTGGATAACAAAATGGAAGAAAGAGAATAAGAACGAGGCAAAGTAAAAGGAATGAAAGGGGTTGGAGCTAGAAGCCGAACTGCAAAGAACCAAAAGTAATGCTATACCGTACACCCTGTGAAGTGCTCTGACGACACTAAATCTCCCTACGGGATATACGGTGTTATTCAAAGGTATAGTTTTCTGGTTTTGTTTTATATCTATCTACCTGCCTTCATTTTCTTGAGCATATACGTCTGTGCTTCTCTGTTTGCGGTTTGACAATACCTTCCATTAAGCCTTTCTGGAAGCCATAGTACGTAGGTAACGTACTATGGCTCGCTCTCTCTCCCTCTCTCCGTGCATAAGAAAAAAAATAGAACAGATGACAACTAATCATAGGAGCATACGGGTCAAAATTTGTGAAGTCGGAGAGAGAGAGAGAGAGAGAGAGAGAGAGACTGTAAAAGGGTACTATAGATGGGACAAAGGAGTGACCCATTTCCAGTCAATATATATATTATATATATATATATATATATATATTATATATATATATATATATATCTATATATATATATATATATATATACTACATTAAAATTTCAAATTGGCTTCAACCTTTTTACGTTCAAGTTATGAATTTACTCTTCTTGAAGGCAGATTTTTTTTTTTCAGAGGCCAGGTAGGCCTATAGGAGAAATAGTTATAAAGTTATCAAATTTTATTCAGTTTTTGCTCACATATCTTTATGCATGATGATAACTTACGGTTGCTAAAAGAAAACCAGGAAATACCTTGATTATAACTCCAGTGTAGGAACTACTTATTTACGGTAGTTGCCGATAAATTAAACCCCAGATAAAGTATCAATAATTGTCATTAACAAAAGTAAACGACAACAATTCGTACCACCACCATGCGTAATCTCGCCCCATCTTGGTTTCTTGTGACAAGTCAGTCCATTTCAGAGATGCACTTCTCAGGTTCAGTTCGGAGGTAGTTGTCCTTTCCGAATGCAAGTCTTCAACATTCTGCGCAGCAGTAGATTTTTCTTCCTTTCTGTTCTTTTTATAAGAGGGCTGTTTCTCCTATTCAGCTTTTGTCTACATTCAGCTCCTTGAATAGTTTTTTTTTTTTTTTTTCACGTTCCATAGAACCAGTGGTTATTCAGCAAAGCTCCTTAAATTAGTTACGATTTTCTTCCATCCCATGCAACAATATATCCTCTTAAGCTTTGCTTATTGTTCAGATAGGAAATTTGTTCTAGCTCTGTGCATTTTCATTTAAGCAGCCATTTCCGACTAGGTCCAATCGGCTGTTCAGTAATTGCTGATGGTCTTTTTCAGTTTTCCATTCCAAGTATATTTCTACTATTTTACTGTTGACCTCTCGCTTCCAGGTTGTATACTATCCATCTCCCTTACTATTTCTTAATTTCTACATAAATCTGTCCAGTTACTGAACGTGAGCACTTATTGTCTCATTCCTGTTTTCCTATAGACGGATGGATATGAAATTTAGGGACAAGCCCAATTACTGGGACGTATTATGGTCATTCAGCGCCGTAATGGAATGAAATGAATAACTTTACTATTAATGAAATGTAAATGAATGTGAAGATTATCTATAGGAAATGAAACTTAAAAACCATATTTCATAGACTTCCCATGGGAACCTTTCCCCACGCTTCGATTCGATCATGGACCGACCGCAAAAAATGAGATCACAAGATCTGAAGACATGATAATAATGCAATTATAATAATTATTTAATTACTCTGCCTGAACTATGACTATTTATCGAAACCCTGTTACCGGAACATGAGGTGACCAGTTTAATGACGGGATAATTGTTCCTGTCAATTGCATTACAAAACAAGGATTGCAAGTTACTTAGATAGAGTTTTAAAAGATATTTAATCAGTCACAGGAACAGGTATAGTGCTTACTCATACTATCTGGGTGTTTTATCAGCACATTCTTTTCCCTTAATGACTACAAATGTTTTGTTTGTTTGTATGGTGTTTTTACGTTGCATGGAACCAGTGGTTATTCAGCAACGGGACCAACGGTTTTACGTGACTTCCGAACCACGTCGAGTGAACTTCTATTAACAGAAATACACATCTCTCACTCCTCAATGGAATGGCCGAGAATCGAACCCGCGACCACCGAGGTGAGAAGCAAACGCCAAACCACCCACGCCACTGAGGCGTTTTGGCTACATACGTAGGGACTAAACATATTCCCGCATTTATACAGGTTTCATATACTGTAAGTTGTGGCAAGAAACCTTAATTTACTGAACATATGGATTCTCAGGACGATTATTTTAATCTGTAAAAATTTACGAACTTCAATGGTGGTACGTTTTTAATTAGTTTAACTGCTCACCACATTGCAGACAGGTCTGCTGTGAAAAAAAAAAATAAATACAGCGTTGGGTAAAGAAAACAGACTCGTTTTATTGGTTAGTTTTAGGAATGATAGGAATGATAGAAACTGGTAATAAAACTTACCACTGCTATCCATATACATTGTCATGAAAATTGTAAAATATGTTCTTCTTTAAGGAATTTCCTAGTTCTCTCACCAAATTACACAAAGCAGACGAAACAAAGATAGAAGGGCCTATATCGAATGAATAAAACTAGCATTGAATAGTAGTGCTTCAGTTCAACTGAACTTGCTGTATTTGAAAATGATTTTTGTTCTTTTAGTTTTTCTTATTGAACTATTTTTATACTAATTTGTCTTTAAAGTGTTTCTCATGCTTCTGTTGTATTTCAAGTACTATTTTTAATGCTTCCATTTGTCTATTTTCATTTACATTTACGTATTAACTTATTTCTGCACTATTCAAGTTTCTACTGTCACTAACAAATGACCCTCGTGGTTTATTCAAGGTTAAATACCTTTACCCTTCTCCATTTAGTTTCTCTATATCTAGGGTAAGATTAAGATTTTAAGCTATCTGGCCCATCCAGACTGCTGCAGTCGATACAGACATCTACATCATTCTGCAGTATGTACACACTTGAAAAGTACCGTGTCCGAATTCAAATCTGTGAATAAAACTGCCCTACTTTTTTTTTTTTTTTTTCACCAAACTGAATGTATTTATTTTCAGTCTATACAAATATCAAACATATTACACTAATCTCTACACAAAGCTCTACGTTACAAGCTGAAAAATTACAAAAGTTCATTATGCGACTTATGCTAAAAAGATTTTTTTTTTAAGTACAGCAGAAAAATTTAACACAGTACTTCCGATCTATATCAGTCACCAATAATGCTATCAATCAACTGAACCAACTGTACAAGTGTCTATGACAAAAGAGCCTTGGGAGAAAGGGATGGAACTAATATCGTGCATAATCACACATAAGAAATCCATTCATTGGGGGTAACGGGCGAAGAAGGTCAAGAGAAAAAACATGGTTATGTACCGAAGATTAAGTAGTATATGTCTGTGACATTCTTCTTGTGACATGGCGCTTCCAATGATAATGCAGTCTTACTACTATTAATATAAGTCTTGGAAGGGAAATCAACAACTGGTAAACAAACTGCATGAGGTCTTTTATCGGGGTCTTTATGGTATGTAAATCACCGCACACTAACACCTAATAAAAAGTGAGAAGAAAGAATAAATAAAATAAAAAAGGGTCTTAATAACATTAGTACCTTAACTATCCCTACCACCTCAATTGGAAGGCAAATACAAATCTGTAAAATTAAAGCAACAGAAATAACATTCATTGTTAAATATTAATAAGGAGAGAAAACCAGCAGCCAAAAGCTTAAGAAAAATAACATACATTACAGTGCATACCTTAAGCTAAAAAGTAGATTAAAAAAAGAAGAAGTTTGAAATCATTGCACATACGTCTACAAATCAAATCGTTTCAAATCATTGCACATTAACTCTACAAAAAAAAAAAAAAAAAAAAAAAAATTGAAATAATTGCACATCTAAAAAAACATGGGTTAAAAGTCATTGCACAAGTCTAAACTATTACATCGTAACAATGTACTGCCGTGAGCATTTAAAGGTCAAATGATACAATAGCTGCAGTTCCAAGTACTTCCATCACAGTCAATTACGTGGCAACAACGATCAACTTAAACGAGGTCAGTCCCACTTTTGCTCATCTTCTAAACGGTTTGGATTCTTAAATGCTCAGAGAAGTACTGCACAAATAAAACACGAATTAGTCAAATGTATATCCATATTCCTTGTTGCAAGAACAAATATATCTGTAGTACTTACATAAAAACGTAATAGCTTAATGGTAATTCAAGAAGCCTATGGTATTCAGTGAAATAAATAGATACCTCAACGATCTGAGATTTTACCTGGCGCACATGCTCAACGCAAACGTTCGAGGATCACATCAACAAATTTTGCAAGAGTAAATCCCACAGCAACCCTTGGAACAAGAATGTTTCCCTCCTAAAATAAAAAATATAATTGTACGAATGAGACTTTCTGTTAACAATTACCAATGATACCTTCTTCTAATACCGTACTTTGTACCACCAAACACTGGAATGATCAGTTGTTGACCTGCCACTATTATTATAAATACAATATATATATATATATGATATATAATATATATATATATATATATATTATATATCTATGACTAGAGCATACCATCTACAGAGTATTCTTATGACTAGCTATTGCTCACTCAGTCAACACAAATGATATAGAACTTTCAAAAGTACCAACAGATGCCTCCCCCTTCGACAAATGAAGAGATGATAATAAAAGACCCTCTGTCATAATTAAAGCTTCTGGATATATAAAATAAAAAACTACTTGAGAATCCTTTCTTTTCGAACTATAAACAACTCTGAATTTTTTTTCAGTCAGCAATCTCAACAGTGTTATGGTTCCCGTTGCATATTTCTTTAATATTTTGTTTAATTTTCTTTTTAGTCACTAGAAGGTATGACTAATGGTGTATCCTTAAATATGTATGATTTTCAGTCACTAGAGGGAGTAACTAATTGTAATTTAAGTATTGTTTGTTTGTTTCATGGTCCTTGGATGACCGAATATTGTTTACTTTGACAATAAAGTTTTCTTTATCCAGTGTGCTTCCTGGATTGGTGATTAACGGTTATTGGATTATTACTTAGATATAAATTGTTTTGCATACGGTAAGAGATAATTGTTCATCTTTGTTTCGTTACACCAGTGGACTTATTTATTTCTCATTATTTCTTTAATATTTATATACATAAGTGTAGAATATCTATTTTAATTAAAAGTGGTTAAAAAATAATTTAATATATTTTCCCTTTTAAATTATAAACTTTAAAACTGAACCTGGTAAAATAGCACTGGTAAAATAGCACTAACTTAAATATCACTAAAAAGAAACATTGTTTATGATCTTATAAAGTGCTACTTGAAATCTAAAAATATTTAATATGAATCATAACAACAGGCAGTTGCGATGCTAAAATTTGCTGTAAAATATTGAAAGTATTAAGTAATCAACAAAATTGCTAAATCTGAAACTCTTTCCTTTCTTGGGGCTGGCCAAATAAAAAAAAAATATTACAGGGTGGCCATAATTAAGATTATTACAATTGAAATAGTAGCTTTAGGGCTGGCTGCCATTACAGAGTAATGCAGAATATACAAAATACTGTATGTTACAATGCAACAACACACATAAATTAGATATAAATAATTTGCTTGTATCACTGCTTTGCACTAGACCAAATCAAAACTTTTCAATTTGTTTCATTATTCAGATAATTGTTTACACTTAATTCTTACGGGACAACACTGACAGCAGGAGCTATGAAGACATTTTCTGAAAACACCAGAAATTTCTGAATATATAAAAAACATATTGCTTTTGTCATTAAGATTCATCGATGACATTATCATGCGGTCACATACATGTAATCTTTTTAAAAGATACAAAGAAAAAAAGTCTCATATACACCAATGTATTAAAATTCTCTTCTTCAAGTACTGCACACAATTCACACAAAAAGAAGTCAGAATGAACATGCATACTAGTATACATCTGTTTTCTGTTCTTCAAATACTACCTTCAACTTTAATAAAAACACCAGGAAACGTTTTCTCTCAGAATACAATACCTACTATAGTTTGCAGACTTTCCAGCACTGCTACAAGGAGAGAGAGAGAGAGAGAGAGAGAGAGAGAGAGAGAGAGAGAGAGAGAGAGAGGGAGAGAAACATCAAGGATATAGAATCATATTTAAATTTAATGACTAAAATTATCATTATTGCTGATAACGGTTTCCAAGTTCATATTGAGCGCAAAACCCAGGTAACACGGTTGACGCTTGTCTTTGGCGAAAATTGAAATACTGCACAGTATGTCATTTGAACTATTACCTGCCTATATCACACAAACATTCTCAAGGATCCACATTATTACGAGTCCGGTCTCAAAATCACAGCAACTGCTATAATAACAAAGCAAGATACCGAAGAATCTAAAAGCAAATTGGTCGTTAATATCTACGACAACAGACTCGGGAATTTCCTTTGTTAATTTATGATTGCTCACAGACCTGTCTCTTTAACTGTAGTCTACTAAAATATTAGGTAACATGGGGAAATTCTACAATTTTAAAGATACAAAATTTTCCAACCCTAAAAGTACATCTGCAGAGGCTGCTTGTTGCCTATGCATTGCCACTTTTAGCTAACAAAGGGAAAATGTTAAGAGACAGTTCTAAAGCAACGCCTTCATGAATCGAAGAGCAAAAGCTCAGCTTTATGTCTAACTCTGAACAATATAAGCTGCATACTGCTATACAGCACTCTCTTTAAAGAAAAAATATTTGATATAGCATACTGTACTTAGAAATGCCTAATTAGTCTGGTCTACTACAAATTTATACCATCTTTGGATAGGACATTCCCACCTAAAATATTCACCTTTATAGATGGGGGTAGAGAACAAGAGTACAAAATACGGGTACCTTACACAGGAACTGACAACAATTCTCACTTGATCCTAACCTCAAGGTACCAGCAACCCTTCAATAGGAAGGGGCATTCACACACACACACTCTCTTGAGTCTTAATATCTATAACTTGCAACAGATCAACAACTCTGAAGATATGATCTAACCGCATGGTTGCCTAGCCCCAAAAACTCGGTACGTAACACATCCAGAGCATCCATACTCTAAATGGAAACAGTTATCTATGAATACAAAAGCTTAATAGAGTGAACAATTTCACTTTCAGCATCTTCATAATTTCAATCTGAAATACTATTTATAAACTTTCAATGTGGCTGAAATCTTGTAATAACTTTCAGGACGTAGCCCTAAACTTACAAGGGCGGGACTTACGCATGAGTGGCAACATATATAAGATAATGGACTTTCAATTTAGTTAATTTGAACAAACATTTTGCCACAAAAATCTTAATATTATATATGAAACTATAAAAATAACTTCTGAATACCCTACCTGGACTTACAGTTACTAGAATGAAAAAAAAATATTCATGAAAAAACAAATCCAATAGATTTCAATTATTCTTAGTTTTGTGCTACTGTGAAATCACATAAAAATATACTGTAGTAAAACATCGATGCTCCAACTTCTTTTTTTACTTTGTATGGATATTCCTGTGCTTTTTCATGTGATCTCTGCGAGCAAAGGCTTTCCCGCAGAAGTCACAAACAGAAGTTTTTCACCAGTGTGGTACCTCAAGTGTCAGTAAGTTTATAGCCAGTGTTAATGCAGAAACACAAACCCATCTAGTTGGTAAAACAATGTCGTTACTTTTGTAAGTGTAGTTAAAGAGTTGAGAGGTGTAAACAAATTACGATTTCATCTCACTTTCCTAAAATTATGAAGTCTCTTTGGCAGTTCAAGCAAGGTCTTCAAGGAGTACGGTTGTATATATTTCGTAATTCAAAGGATTCATTTTGGGCACACAGATGTAAGTTTTTTGACGAACTTATATATTTGCTTTATAAGTCTTATTCATTTAAGCGTTAAAAGGTGTAAATTGGTTTATTTGTGACGTTTAACATTTGATTGTCCTATAAATATGACAAAATGAGATATAATCAAAGGAGGTTTAAAGTGGCAATGAAAGTGTCTTGTTTTAGAAAAGTATATTTAATTAGCTTTGGCAAGATGTATTAAGGTACATTATGTCACCGTTATGACTTATTGAATATTATGGGTTATTTAATAATGTATTTAAGTTTGCAATAATTCCTTTCAGGAATGAACCTACTACTACTACTACTACTGCTACTACTACTATTAACGGAATAAATAAAAAGGTTAAAGTTGAGTTTCTGAGTTTGTGTCGCCCATAACAGCCAGCTTTGAATTCTTTTGCACAGTATGCAAAGGTGTAAATTCCATCTGTTTTCATTTGTTTCACCCTCTTGACTTTTGGTTTTGGAGGATTGGTAGTTGTCTTCGTGGACGCGTCTCCACCATTTGATTTTCAACTACTTCAGTGCAATATGGAATGTGCTTGGACTTCTGGTGCGTGCGAAGGGCATCTGAACGTCGAAATCGATCGCCACAAAAGCAGACGTACGGTTTTTCTCCCGTGTGGGTGCGGAGGTGGCGAGAGAGCTTGTAAATTGATCCAAACACTTTGTTGCATACATTGCATTCTTGTTTGTTTGCATCATCCACAGACTGCAAACTGAGCTGCGAGCCATCGAGAGGTTCTTGTTTGATGCTGGATGCTTCAATTGTAGTAATCTGTGTTGTGCCATCCATGGGTTCCTGCTTAATGATGAAATTCTCCTGATTGCTTATGGGTAATATTTGCTTGTTATTCTTCGCCTCCAGCAACATCTGTCTTCGGACTTCTGGACTTACTTTGTGTTTTAGAGAGTGAACCTTCAAATGATCGCTACGGGCAAACCTCTTCCCACAGAAACAGGCATACGGCTTCTCGCCAGTGTGCGTCCGGCGATGCAAGGTGAGCTTATCAGAACGGGAAAATGATTTTGTGCATATTTCACAAACGTGACGTTTTCCTTGCTCTTGACCAGTTCTCCCGGTTCCTTTTGACACAGTATGTCTTTCTTTTGAGGGTGCAGGAGTTGCTAGTTCCATTGTGTCAAGCGTGGTCACAGTTGAGTATGTCTTGTATAGAGTAGATTCCTCTGAAAATGAAAATGAAAATTATTCATTCCAAGAAGATACCATCAACACAAAATGAATACTAATATGTATCATTATTAGTCTATCCAAAACAATGAATTAAAATTCTTAACTCTCATTGGACTGGCTTCTGCAGATATGTCTCCTATTTAATAAAATGACATTTTTACAATAAAATATTTTTATATATACTTACCAAGTAATTAAATAGTTGAAGGTTTTCAACCATGGCAACTTAAAAATTTAAAATTTGCAGTAATAATTCAACTATTGAGTGTTAGTTGGTTAACCCTCCTCACTTTTGGGGTAAAATAATTCAACTATCGAGTGTTAGGTGGTTAACCATCCTCACTTTTGGAGTAGAAGAAGTACAAAGCAGCCAAGAGCTATTTCGTTTTATGCTCTAATGTCCATGTGAGGGGAGGAGGGTGGGCTCCAATTATGAAATCACTTGGTAAATATATATAAAACTATTATAAAAATAACTTTTACAAAGTAATGTACCTAGTAATTACATAACTGAATCCCCACTGATAGGACGTGGGATACAGGGACAAACTATACATACTCCAAAATAAAAGTATGTAATGCCTTTGAACTAGAAAAGTTACTAGCGCTGATACAATTCTTGTTGTTTCCTTACCTGGTAAGAGAGCTACTGCAGATAAGATACTGCCCCTACTTTTGTGGGAACTTCACAGTGAAGGAAGGAATCCGGTGGCTAGTAAAGTTTAACAAGGTGCCCTTGCTCTGGGTGAAAAGCCAGACGAATCTGTCACTTACAATATAACAAAAACCACACCCAACCCACTAAAAAACTGGTGGGTACTCCGGGTACAATGGATCCACAGGTTCCCCCTAGACTCAACAACTGAAACAAGTTGAGGAGATAGTTTTCCCATGACGTCATTCCTCTCTTCCAGTGGCCATACCTCTTTTCCTGACGTCATCTGTCTCTTCCGGTCGTCATACCTTTTCCCTGACGTTATATCTCTATTCCAGTCGTCATATCTTTTTCCCTGTTCTCATACCTCTTCTTATAACGCCATACGTCTCTTCCAGCTTCCAGTCGTCATGCCTTTTTTCGTGACGTCATACCACTCCCTGGTGATGTCTTTTCCCCCGATTTCCTACCTCACCTCAGAATGTCATTCCTTTCCCTGAGTGTATTTTCTTCCTACGATGACATTCATTGTCCCCTGACCTTTGACCTTCTCCGATTACTATTCATTTCTTCCTCATTTCGTCTCTCTAATCCTTTTCAAGATGATATGAATTGCCCCTTGATGCTTTACCTATTTCAGTTATCACTCCTCCCTCCTTTATTTCCTATGTCTATTCATATCTGTCTGTGTAAAAGGACAAGAAATTAGGATATTCGATATCGAATATGATATTTTAATGATGGTTTTCTTACTGAAGAAAATGGGCTGAGCAAGTATGTATCCTAGGTGCGGTCTCTCACTTGCATTTAAGTACCAACGCTCTCTCCTCTCTCTACAGAGGGATCCCGGAAGAGGACGGAAAGGTTAGGGGAATTTTCGTTGAACATTTTCACCCCTATTAAGCTAAGTAATGTGATCAATTTTCCCTTCAAACTATATACCATGTCATGATAATTAAAAAAAAAAGAAGTCTCGAAAACGTCATCCTCTCCCCAAATGTGTGGAGCCACCCTCTCTCTCTCTCTCTCTCTCTCTCTCTCTCTCTCTCTCTCTGTCACGAACATACTGATCTTCGTAAGATCTAAAGCTGTAAAATCCTCAACTTTGAGAAACAAGAAATTGTCATGGTCTAGTTAATGTTACTGCCGAAGACTTGTACACTTAAACATGTCCTCCAAGGATTGCTACTATTGCTCACTGGTTCTATTTTTGTGGAAAGAGAGAGAGAGAGAGAGAGAGAGAGAGAGAGAGAGAGAGAGCTGGAACCAAACGAAAAAAAACGGAAGAAATGGTTAGAAAATCGATCGCAAAAATAAGAGAGAGCTATGATTGGAAGAGCTCTCCTTTTTTAGCTGTGTACCCCACTGATGAAGTCAATATGTTCCCCTGTCAGTTCGTTTTCTCTTCTTAAGGGCTTCCACTTAATACACATAATTATTAAGCGTCGTGGGGTTGATTTACAACATAATGAGGTCCTCTTAGCCCCAACACTCCCAGTCAATAGTTACTCAGTTGCTCAAATATTTGTTCGACAAAGGGAGCGTATTGTAGTCCAAATACCTTGACAGTAATTGCTATCGGATTCTTGTGGTAGATTTGCATAGGAGATGAGGTCGTTAAGTCTAATTATGGTAGGTTATTAAATGAGTGGTGGACAATAATATTAACAACACCCGCAACGCCACTAATGTCACGACCACAACACCAACAATAACAACAGTAGCAATTAACATTATACTGTCTGGCATTTCTTGTGATTCTTACCTTGTAACCAAGAACCTCTGCTGTGATTATATTTTCTCGCGTGCAGTCTGTCACACTGAGCAACAACTTGCAGGAAAAGAGACAAAAGTAGATCATAAACGAAATGAAGAGCAAGGTAGCTTCTGAAACAAGGCTTGATCCCACCTCCAGCTTACTTGGGGAACGTGCTAAAATCTACGGTCAAATTGCGCATTGTGTCACCAGCGAAAATTTAAATAAATACGCTACATTTCCTTTTATTTAATTCATATACATTTTATTCTATTAAATAAATCATAAATATCTTATGCTAAAATTCCTGTATCTTTAACTAAACGCGAAACACCTTTATCAGAGCTTTTAGGCTTTTTCCATAGGGCTTTCCTACACAACAACAACAACAACAATAAAGTCGCTTGTGGGCTTAGTCCCCGAGTAAGCGAAAAGAGAAGGCTGTATGAATACCGGAATGAGTTACATGGGGATGACTGGATTTGTGTTACACGATTGGAACCAGACGTAAATGAAAACGAAGACCTTTTAATTTTGGGTTGCCTCTATCGGGCCGCCCCTCCAACCCCACCCAAGGGCCCAACATATCAGGGGACAAATGTCTTAAAAAAAAAAAAAAAAAAAAAAAATCCTGCCCTAAACATTTATCACGTGACCACATGATTCCGTTCATTGTCCGGCTCCTTCCTCGAATTACGATCTGAGAACAAAGGGTTTCTGAGCCAAAGTTGGATCCAAAGTAATGTATGCCTTCATAACAATCGAGAGAGATGACTTCCAATTGAACTACAGCAGCTAGCCCATTTTCGTTTTTTCTTAATCACAGGTGATAACGAAGTTTTAGAGAGAAAGAATATCTGATATAAAGTCCCTCCAACCAAAGGATAGAAACAGGAAGAATGACGTCAGTGATTATTTCCCCAAAAGAAAAATCACTGCAAGAATATTTACATTATATAATAAACGGAAAAGGGGCGGTCATATCTTTCAGGCGGATTAAAAGGACAAATGACTGAAATATCTAAAGCTTAATCGAAGCCCAAGACCTCAAGAGAACTTATTTCAGAATCAGACCAGGAACCAATCACGTACAATTCATAATCTAATTAATTACGCTGATCATAATGAACAGCTTTCATTAGGAAAAAAGTAGGGGGAGGGGGGGGCGGGTTTGGGGAAACGACCACCGTCGTCTGTTTCCGGCACTGGCGTCAGAGGCGTCCATCAATCCATCTACCCATCCAACCGGGGTGGGGGGGTTAGGGGGTTAGTGGGGTTTGGGGGGTGGGGGGGGAGGTTGGTGAGTGACGTGTTCATGAGATGGAGTAGATAAAAGCTGAGAGACCGAGACTTCGACCCTAACGGCGATCCAATGGAAATGAAGAGTCTGATGGAGAGAGAGAGAGAGAGAGACCGAGAGAGAGAGAGAGAGAGGAGAGAGAGAGAGAGAGAGAGGGGGGGGGGCGGGGTCAGGCTCCGCTCTCCACGATTCCCATCGGCCTTTGATGAAGCGCCAGGATTTTTTTTTTTTTTTTTGCCGGAATTTCACGGGGCTAAGATGACGTTGGAATGGTTGTCATTTTTACGGGATGCAATGTCATGATTTTTTGTTTATTAATGACAAAGTACGTTACAGTAAATTTGCTTAAATCGTATGCGTATGTAATTTCTGCTAGTATCCATGTATTCATATGAATATACGAGTATGTCTAATAAAAGGAGCCCATAAAAACGACAATATGTATAAAGTAAATACTATATTTCAGAGACTGCTGTCTCTCTCTTCAGGTATGTAATGAATGATTAAAGTTACAGAAAAGGCGGTATCTATACCAAAATATCCATCTATAGGTAGCCGTTTTACTTAGTCACCCCCACTGACAATACTTCTTTAATCTTCTCAAGCATTGGTTGAAGGAAGATTTTATCTATGATATCTGAATCCCAGGCGTCCATTGAGATGTTCGTTACCTGTCTTTGTTTAATCAAGGCTGACTCTATCATCTGGCTTTTGTACCGGCATTTGCTGCGATAAATTATATATGACAGATTCCACGGCTACGTGTGGATGGATCTCTTGGTATAAATACTACTGCCTTTTCTACAACTTTTCTCATTCATTACCTACCTGAAGAGAGAGACAGCAGTCTCTGAAATATAGTACTTACTTTCTATATTTTGGCATTTTTATGGGCTCCTTTTATCAGATGGAATTCTGTTGTAATAGAACATTTTTACCAGTCATATGAGTATGTATGTATGCATACATGGGCTCTTTAAGTTTGATAAGCTCTCTTTCTCTTTGTGTGTGTGTGTGTGTGTGTGTGCAATCTTCTCAAAAGAATGTAAATATAACTTGATTCCAAAAGCGACAAGCAAAGCCCAAGTAATCCTTCTTCATCTATCAAGGTTTTACAAAGCATTTATGAAAAGGAACATTACTCTCTCTCTCTCTCTCTCTCTCTCTCTCTCTCTCTCTCTCTCTCTCTCTCTCTCTCTCTCTTCTCATCATCATCATTATCATCCTGACCGCTCGCACATTCTCGCCTCCAAATCCGCACCAGACCCTGAGTGATGTTTCATTGTTTATTAACTCCTCCTTCAAGGGTCGTGTTTCAACGCTTCTAAATGAAAACATTCATCATGGCTGCAGAGCGGAATGGAATTCCTCTTCCCCCAAAAACTCGCTCAGAGATTAGAGCAGAAGCGAGGGCTTCTTGTGTTCTTCGTTCTTTTTGAAAGGTAGATGAAATAGCGCTTTTAACATTTTCATTATGCTTGCGAAACGAGAGTGTTTGTGCTTTTGGTGTTTATATGTAAATATTTTAGTTGTAAATTTTGTCTACGCGTTTTGGAATCTAAAAGTGCTTTCCTCTGGCGTAGTAACCAACTGCTGAAAATGAAATACACTCCAGTACCTCTGAAATTATTTGCGAAAAACATAGTTTCAAAGTTTTGAGCATCACATATATGCACTAGCGGATCCAGGGGGAGGGGGTCCACCTGGGCCCATGGCTTCCCTCCCCCTCCCAAAATGAAAAAATGACAAAATAATAATACTGAAGATTTAGATAATAAATAACATAAATGAAAAAAATATAAAAATGCAGCAAAAATTTAAAAAAACATCCATTGTAAAAGAAATAACAATAAAATTTTTTAGAAAATAATATATATATATATATATATATATATATATATAATATATATATATATATATA
Organism: Macrobrachium nipponense; assembly: GCF_015104395.2. Taxonomy (NCBI): domain Eukaryota; kingdom Metazoa; phylum Arthropoda; class Malacostraca; order Decapoda; family Palaemonidae; genus Macrobrachium; species Macrobrachium nipponense. The sequence goes on from NC_061103.1 coordinate 19,775,462, forward strand.
TGTATATATATATATATATATATATATATAGATGTATATATATTATATATACATATATATAATATATATATTATATAACAATATATAATATATTATTCATATGATATATATTATATATTATATATAATATTATATAATAATTATTATATATATAAATATAATACAAATAATGTATATTGGGGTGGCAATGAAAGAATTTACTGAAAATTTACCCTATTACCCTTAAATTCTTAAAATTCCTAAAACTCGTTTCGTCGAACTATGTCCTTTTTCATAGGAGGATTTTTTTTTTAAATTTTGTATTATGTATTACATTCTCATGTCCTATGAAGCCTTTTTGTAACTACAGAATGTTTTTCATAAGTAAGAAATACAAGACTAATTTTGCAGTTGGTTTTTTACCGACACTGTCTTTCCAACACCCTCCGGGTATCCGATGTTCCTGATTGGCTGTTGATAAGCAATCACAGGGCTGGAAACTCTCAGTCTCTCTTTCGAGAGTTCATTTAGGCAGGATACTTCCTTCAGGAGAGGTGTAACATACATCCTGCCTACGTCAACTCTCGAGAGAGACTGAGAGTTTCCAGCCCTGTGATTGGCTTATCAACAGCCAATCAGGAGCGTCGTAAGGGACTGGCCTAGACGTCAAATGCACGGTTGATGTGAATCTACTATAGTGGCCCTTCATTTGAAAACGTTTCACACTCCTGCACTGTAAATAATGCCAATGAAAGAACCTTTTCCAGACGAAACCTGAAATCTAGCCTCATTATAAGCGATATGATACCACTCAATAGGAAAAATATTATAATCAGTTCAAGGAAAGCAGAAGCAGGTTGGGAATTCCAGTATACATTAGCGGGGTAAGACAGTCGACTGATTAAGACAATGGAGGACCGTTGACTCCCAAAGTTAATGTTGGAAGTGTTGGAATAGAAATCTACCCTTGAGCTTAACGAAAATAATACCGAAGACAGCGGCTGGGGAAATGAAGTAGTCTAACAATAAAACAAATAATAAGCAGGTAAGAACAAACAGTTGGGCCATGAAAGAAAAGAGGTAAACAGAAAATAAAAACAATATTTAACTCTGAACTCGAAAGAATATCGAAACCGGATTTGGAGAGGAAAATGTCCTGGCCAAAGGTTTATTCTTCTCAAATTACTCAAAATATACGGAAGACTTCGTTAACAACCAACCTGACAACAAAATTTCCCGGGATCTGACGCGAAAGATAATGCATCCCAATGAGGCCCGAGAGCCAGCAAAGAGAGTGAATGAATGAGACTAAGGCTACGATTGACGAAGACAAACGCCATATGTTACAACTGCTTCGCGCTTCTCTCGTGTCTTTTGTTTTGACTCGTTAACAACCCGCCATTACTCGAAAACCATTAATACGATCTACGGTAACATCGTGTCTTTTGTTTTGACTGCTTAATTACCTCGATTACTTGGAAATCATTAATAGAATCTACGATGATACGGGATACTTGAAACACGTGAGGGAGAGAGAGAGAGAGAGAGAGAGAGAGAGAGAGAGAGAGAGAGCCCCTCACCAGTCTAATTTCTTGTCGCTTCAAATTCTGGACTTCAGTCTCAGAGTGCGCAATTAAAGTCGCCTGAACTTATACAAAGGGCATGAGCATAATTTCTTAGGTATTTCCAGTGTGAAAATACGTGAATTTTCCTTAAAGTTTAAATATTATAGGTACAGATTTTAAGGTCTTTTAAGAGATATTCTGTAACTGTGAAAAATCTACAGGTAGGGAAATCCTAACAAGACTAAGAAATTTAACTATATTATTTATATATATTATATATATATACTATATATATAGTATATATATGTATTCTAATATATATATATTATAAACATCCTATATATATATATATATGTATATATTATAATATATATAACACTACTATATATATGTAATATATATATAATATATGTATATATATATATATATATATATATATATATATATAATATATATATATATAGGTATATGTTTACATGTATATAAATATATAAGTACATACATACATACATACACACACACACACACACACATATATATATATATATATATATATATATATATATATATATATATATACATAATATATATCCAAGCTAAAATAATTAGAACACATAGCGAAAGATAACTCCTCCTCGCCGTCAGGTAAAAAAAAAATATGACATCTCAAATTATCGTTAATTCCCAAAAGTACTCTTGCCCCCCCCCCCCCCCCCACCCCCCCCCAACCACCCCCCACAAAAAAAAAAACCCTCTGGTGCAAAGTGTGACCCTCCACGAATTTCCCTTCCTTCCACATTCGTCTCCAACATTCGTCCTCTCAGAAAACTATCACATAACCGGCGGAAGGCGAACGAAAATCGCAAAGTCGTCCAAAAAAAAAAAAAAAGACGGGGCGATCTCTGGCGCCCGTGATGAGATTTTAAAAAGATGAGAGGCGCCGTTTATGCCCGAGAGTCCTCATTCCGTATTCATAGAGGCTGAAGAGAAAGACAAGCGGAATTTTTAGACGGTCATCAGCTGCTGCTGCTAACTCCTGGGAAATAATGGCTTTGGCTGACGTCGTACGTCGCAGTAGTAGGGGATACCTCAATTAGAAGCGAGAGAGAGAGAGAGACGGAGAGGGAGGGAGAGAATTGATAGAGAAGGTATGTATTATGCATATATATATACTATATATATATATATATATATATATATAGTATCTATAGTATATATATATTATATATATATAAGCGAATACCACAGGAAAAATGATAGTCAGAAATCCAAGCGCTTTCGTCTTTACTAAGACATTGTCAAGGAGCGAATAACATTTGCTCCTTGACAATGTCTTAGTAAAGACAAAAGCGCTTGGATTTCTGACTATCATTTTCCTGTGGTATTCGCTTATTTAATGAAGTAACTTGCATATACTGTGATTTATTAAGCATGTATATTATATATATCAGCGTAAAGGTGGACCATTGGAAACGTTGTAATTCATTTTTAATTCTTTATTTCCTACGTTTCGTAATATCATTATTACATCTTCAGGGAATCTGTTAGACAATAAATAAAATTACTTTAAAATTACTTTAAATTTATTACATTAAAAATTACTCTAAAATTCAACATTTATAAATTACAACACAATTAAAAAAAACACAAACACAGAAACAAAACAAAGTTTGCACAAATTGTTCATAAACATTATGGTGCCATTAATCTGAAATTAATTCCAATTAACCCACTAATAATCGGTTCCTTTTTCAGATATAAAGAGTCGATTGGACCCGCTTTTGACCTCCAACGTGGTCTACAAGTATACTTGCCCTAAGGTGTAACTCTGGGACATATGTCGGATCCACGAGGAGGTTACTGCGGGTCAGAATCGACTCTCATCGGGAATTAAGTTTCCGTACTGGCTGTAGGCTCTCCAATCCCGAACATTCTAATATAAGAAACCATTCAAAAAACTGTAAAATATATATAGAAAGAAGCCATTTCCGAATCATGGGCCAAACAAGCAATGCATATGAACTGCCTATCCTAGAATCATTATTTATTAAACAACTGGTTCCCCAGTTAAATACCCAGACCTCCTCCACACAACTGTACCTGAGCTAACTTTTATTTATGTATTGTCATTCTGTCTCTTGCCTTCTCTGCATAAGGTTGGTTAGCGGTCTTTGGTCTTTTTTTTTTTTTTTTTCAGTGTGTGTGTTTTTTAATTGTGTTGTAATTTATAAATGTTGAATTTTAGAGTAATTTTTAATGTAATTTTAAAGCAATTTTATTTATTGTCTAACAGATTCCCTGAAGATGTAATAATGATATTACGAAACGTAGGAAATAAAGAATTAAAAATAAATTACAACGTTTCCAATGGGCCACCTTTACGCTGATGTGTCCTACTGGCGTCACCTTCCTTTGTCTCCTGATATATATATATTATATCTATATATATATATATATATATATATATATATATATATATATATATATATATATATATATATATATATATATATATATAATAGATATATATAATATATATATATATATATATACATATATATATATATATATATATAATATATATATATATATATATATATATATATATATATATATATATATATATATATATATATATATATATATATATTATATATATATATATATATATATATATATATATATATTACATAGGAAAAGCCTATCCATAAAGTGAGGAAATCTAAAAGTGAAGATTGTATGGCAGTGACAACAAACTAATAAGTCTATGAAAACTACACACAAAAAAAAGGTAGCTGTCATTAAAGATTCAGACAATATGGAACCTTGGTATATTTACTGAATCTACATGAAAAGAAAGCAATTTTAACGGCCGTAAAATAAATGGATGACTGAAATGTCCAAAATAAGATAAAATTACTTAATCTTTAAACCTATTACCAATCTACTTCCTATCGGAAGGCTTAGCTCACCTCTCCGTCCCCTAACCACCTTATCAGCATTCGGGCTGTAGAAAAAAAAAAAAAAAAGTTAGGTCACATTACTTAGCCTCGGGAATCGTGACCATTACTTAGGCCTTTGCCATTATCGAAATTAGTCGCGTTTTATTATCGCTTTTTCCTTTCCAAATCCTCTTTGATCTGTCGTTGTTTTTCAATGTCTCTCACTCTCCTCCAAATGTCCATTTTCTCTTGATTAAACTGTCATTTTTAGTGCCCCTCATTTTTGTATGCTTTTAATTTTATTATTTTTCTCTTTTACCTCAGTTTTCCATTTATCAATCTTAGCATGTTCCATCTATCTCGAAGTGACGCTTCTACCTCCTTCTACCTTCAATCTTCATTCTCCTCATTTTACCCGTTTTCCTCTATTTTATCTCCTCTTTCCTTCCCATATCTGCAAAGGCGGAAGAGAGACGGAGGAAAGACTGCGCCAGGTGTGTGTGTGTGTGTGTGCGTGCGCTTTGACGGATAATAGTTGGTTGGGAAAAATTCAACGTTTACGAGCGATGAAAATATTGGATGCAATAGATTGACCGAAAATGGGAAAAGTCAAACCCTTGATAAATTGCTCGGGGAAATTATTCTTTATGGGCGATAATCGGGAAACTCGTTTTTCATCGAGGAAAAAATAACCGTTATTTTATAAATTTGACTAAATCGTCGCACATTTAGTTTTGATAAACAAAGGGTGTCTTTGTAATTTCCCTGTTTATTTCACCTCAGCAATTAATATGAATTGTTTTTTTTAACACTATTTGACCTATTAATGTTAACAACGCAATATTTTATTTCTGTTACTCATCTGTCAGTCCATTTTTGGAAAGAAATTATTGAATGAAAGCATAAACCAGCTTTGGATAAACATTATTACTCATAAATACACAATCTTGCTCTTGCAAACGCCTGTGGAACGGGTAAACCTATGCCTTAATATATATATATATATATATATATGGTATATATATATATATATATATATATATATGTAAATATATATATATATATATATATATATATATATATATATATATATATATAGTTATACATCATTCGAGCTACAAATGTCCTTTAATATCTAATTCGCTCTACGTCGGAAATTGATAGTATTTTCATATATACCGAAGGGAATTTTTAGTTGATAATTATTTCGTCCCCCTCGGGGGATCGAAACCACCATCCAACGGACAGGAACGAAATCAGGACCGACAGTGACAGAATTGATAAAATCACTGTCGGTCCTGATTTCGTTCCTGTCTGTTGGATGGTGGTTCGATCCCACGATGGGGGGACGAAATTATTATCAACTAGGAATTACCCCTTCGGTACATATATGAAAATATATCAATTCCGAGGTAGAGCGAATTAGATATGAAGGACATTTGTAACTCGAATGATTTATATGAATCACGGTGATGTGATAATTATTCATATATATTATATATATATTATATATATATATACATATCTATATATATATATATAATATATATATATATTCTTATGTAAGGGGAGTATATATATATATATATATATATATATTATATATATATATATATTATATATTTATATATATATATATATATCGATTTTACAAGTCGTCCAAAGGAATAATTACACTACATATATACATGTACACAAATTCATAAATCCACTATACATATATACATATATACATACCAAATGTATAATTACACTGTATACATATATACGCAAATGCATAAATCCACAATAAATACATACATGCATATCCACAATATATAAATGCAAACATGCATACTGCATTACTGGCAAGGTTCCCGGAATTACTGCTGCTCCCTACCATAAGAGTAAACGCCTTATGAGATGAGAAAATGGGTTCTGAGAAGTCGGTCTCTCTCTCTCTCTCTCTCTCTCTCTCTCTCTCTCTCTCTCTCTCTTTAATAGTAAAACGCGCGGAAAGAGATGTTTAATATATTAGGCTGTTTTGCCCCTTTCTCTTATATATGCATACACGAAGATATATATATATATATATATATATATATATATATATATATATATATACATATATATATATATATATATATATATATATATATATATATATATATACTCAATATCTTACTACCTTACTGCTAGAATAAAATTTAGGCCAAAGGTCAAGCGCTGGGGCCTATGAGGTCATTCAGTGCTGCTGGGGGGAATTGGAGAGTAGAAGGGTTTAAAAGGCGTAAGCGGAGGAAAACTTCGCAGTTGCACTGTGAAACAATGGTTACGAGTTGGTGGATGGGAAGATGTAAGAAAGAGAATATGAACAGAGGTACAGTAAAAAGGAATGACAGGGGCTGCAGCTTGGTGCCGAAGGGACGCTGCAAAGAACCTGAATTAATGCCTGCAGGGTACCGCATGAGGTGCACTGACGGCATTATTCACTTACTGGGACCTGAAGATAGGCCTACTTACTTAACAGAAGATGCCCTGAGCTCGGGCTCTAATTAAGGTGCCGCAACTTGCCTCAACTAGTAGACCTGTTGCTCATGAGCGATTTTACAGTAAAAAGTTTGTGCCATAATGATTGGCTGCTGAAACTGGCGTCACAACATCCAGGTTATTAACGCGGATTAAGGGAATGTTATCTCACCTTCGCTGTTCGCTCTTCTCGTAGATTCAGTGAAGAATGCTGTAGATGAAAGAGAAAGTTTAAGCTGAAGCGAGGATAAAATCTTTAGAATAGTCAGGTGATGGTGATTTTAAACAGCGAAATCCCCCAAGATTTACATCATTTGCAAAGCTTCCTTAATAGGATTCGTCGTGCGATTAGACAAGGATGGAACTCAAAACGAGTCCAGGAAAAACGAAAGGAACCAGGAGAGGGTAAGCATGAAAGGGGAAAATAACGTGAGATATCCATATACATAGCCACGCACATATACATTCATATGAGTGTACGCATGTATGTATGTATATGTATATATATATATATATAATATATATATATATATAATATATATATATATATATATATATATATATATTCCCTACACACAAACACAGAGAGAGAGAGAGAGAGAGAGAGAGAGAGAGAGAGAGGAGAGAGAGGTGATTACATAGACTCAAACAACAGGTAGCCCTGAGAACAACGCCAACCAAAGTTCCGGAAGCAATCCGTTTCTGAAAAAGCAGATAAAAAACGGCAGATTGTTTTTCAAGGGTTTTTGCCGATCACTGAAGATGACGGAGGAGTATTAGAACGCTTTTATATTTAATGAAAAAATGTATGACAGCGCTCAAGGATGAATGGGTTGATTATATACCGCAAAGAAGCTTAAAAGTTCACGTCCATGATTATAAGGTTTAAGAATGAAGATATCAGTGGCTTCTCTTGCTCCCATGCTTCGTTTTTATTTGTTACTTGATATATACACACAAAAACATCCCCTTCCCGCCAACTGGCCGCCTGCAGCACTTCTTCTGGGGAGGAAATGTGGAGATGAAAGAAGGAAATGAATCTATTACCATCCGTCATATGAATTTTTGTTTCCTCTCCTTTTGTAGGAACAACAAGAGGAAATTAACTCCTCAAAAGGGTGTGAGAGAAAAAATGAGAAGAGAGGAGAGGAGGAGGAGGAGGAATAGAGAACAAAGAGAGAGGATGTCTTTTAGAAGTCTTTTGTGACGTTCCTCCCGCCATTAGCTGCTCAGGCTAAACTAGTAAGAGTCTATCGTATTGCAGAGATCAACACGTTCGTCACAGTCTTTAAAGGTCTCTTCCTAAAGACTTTATTATTATAAGAAATATATAGATATTTAAAGCGTACTGCCATATTCCTGCCATTTATTCGTCCACGTCCTGTCTTGATTAAACAGTCACAATTATCATCGAATCTTTTATTATCATTACTGCTATCATTGCTATTACAGTTTCTGTAATATCAGTAGTCAGAATAACGGACAATAGGCTTATTACGTATCGCCTCTCATTTCGTAAATAAGTTCGCTTAACTTGATACTACAATATCTAAGTCATTATCAAACTATCATTAGCAAAGCCTTCTGGACAAGGAAACTTTTATCGTCTACGATTTGTAAATTAAAACTTTACTATATAAGCAATAACCGATAAATATACGAATCCTATACACAAAACGGTTTAATACTCTATATTTCAAAGCAAGTTATTAAATCCCCATTGAAATTAATGAAGAAAAATCAAAAGCATGCGAATCTGGAAAAGACTACCGATAAATCTTTTTGATCTGAATGGCAGTGGACCACAAGCGCTCATTTGACCCTTCCAACTGATTTTAATCAAGGCAGACCAGTTGTTGGCGCATTTTTGGAAACCAGCCGCTGCCTTTTTCGGTCTTTTGTGGTCGAGTTAATGACACGGCACCAAAGAGAAAAGTAAAAGATAAGGTATTTACATTTCTGTTTGGGCAAAAGTTGAATACAGTGATAGACACGGAGAGAAAGAAAGATAGGTACACACTAAGTTTTACGAATAAAGAAAAAGAATGAATGTTCATTTTAAGCGTAATTTTTCCAACGTTGGTCAGTCAGTTGATTATCATGTCAGCATGTATTTAAGATTCATATTTTATTTGCTCGTCATTACTTTTATCTCTGTTAAGAGGCTATCTGGAGAACGTCCACTTTGTAACTTATTCATGGAGAACGTTCTTCTTTGTGGCTAGCTCATGGAGAGCTTGCTTCTTTGTAGATAACTCATGGAAAACGTTCTTCTTTGCGGGTAGCTCATGCAGAGCGTTCTTCTCTGTGGCTAGCTCATGGAGAACGTTCTTCGTTCCTCTGAAATTTTTCATTATTGTCTTATCTAATTTTAACCAGAGCTTAGTCTCATACTACACATAACAGAGGAGTAAACAGCAAGTGTAAAATTTCATTCACTTTTACAGTCGGTTTGGTGTGACTTTTAGCAATTTACCTCATAAATGGCATGAATGAAATGGAATCATCCTAACAGTGCAATAAAATAGGCTGCCATTGACTTCTGCATCGTCAGAATACACCAACACAAGACTTTATTTACGAGATTTCTGTTGTCAACCAAACTAAGATACTGTAAAGTAGCTTTTAAATATATGGCTGTACACTCTTAAACATAATTTTCGAGAGAATGATACGTATAAGACAATAACTATCTCCTTAGACTTTCAAACGAGTAATTGTTCTTATACTAAATAGATTCCCTCTCCCGATTTCTAACAACTAATCCCGATTTTCCCCCCAAAAAGAACTCGTCCGATTCCTTCATTCATCTTCCCGCGCTTATCGTCCCTCCGATCTTTTGAGCGGCAACGAGTCATTACAAGGAGATATTTGCTTTCCCTTTAGACCGAAGACTTCTCATTTGGATTCCGCCATTGTTTCCATCAAACTCCGATTCCTTTCATCCCGGGGCGGAATTTGCGTTGCATTACAGGATCAAAGTCGCAGCCGGAATGTTACTGAAGGCGATGATGATTCTTCTTCCTCTCATGTAAATACGGGGAATGAGAACCAGAACAAAAACTGCTGGAGGATGTTTGCATCACGAATCACATTATCGGCCCGTGCGCAGGAGGGGAGGGAGTGGGGGAGACTGGGGAAGAGAGTGAGGATATAGGGTGGGGTTGGTGGGAGGAACAGAGTCTCTATGCCAGTTGGCATTTTTTATTTTAAATTGTATGCCTTGCTGAGGCACAGTCTAGTGGAATTGGAAGTTGTGAAATGTCAAGGTTCGAATAAGAAATCCTTCTAATATTTTCTCTGACGTTTATCGTATTTCCAATCTTTAAGATTCTTCGTTATGACGTACGTTGTCGCAAATTCACGTACTACAGAATTCACGAGGGATTTTACACGACATATAATCCTTAAATAAACGAGACCATCCATGTGGAATTTACTTCCGAGAAAATATATGAAAAGGAAAGATTAACAAACCACTAATGGAGACTCGTTGGCAATACTTTTCGGCGCTCAAAGGCGGCGTCACATTAAGCCAGCGGAAAAATCGAGGGTTTTGGCTGGAAAAATATCAGACGACAGACAAGCGCGCCCTTAGGAGGGAAATTCTCACTCTCGCTTTTTTCAAATTGGATGAAAAGCCCCCCTAGTCGACGGAGCGGAAATATAGAATCGACTATTGAGCGCTGGAAGCGTTTCGAATAAATGAAATCAAAAGTGTTTTCCCGCAGTTTGCGTCGACAGAAGCCTAAAGGTTTATCATCAAATAATATAATTTCATATCTGTAATACATTGATAATAGTAGCAGTTTTATAAGTTTTATCTGCCAGACGCAAACACTGCATGTATGTATGTGTATAAATATATATATATATATATATATATATATATATATATATATATATATATATGTATTATATATATATATATATATTGATATATATATAATATATATATATATATACATACATACATACATACATATATATATATATATATATATATATATATATATCTATATATCTATATATATATATATATATATATATATATATATATATGACTGGTAAAAGTGTTCTGTAACAACAGAATTCCATCTAATAAAAAGGAGCCCATAAAAACACCAAAAATGTAGAGAGAAAAGTACTATATTTCAGAGACTGCTGTCTCTCTCTTCAGGTATATGAATGAGAAAAGTTTACAGAAAAGGGTGGTATTTATACCAAGAGATTCGTCCACAAGTAAGCAATTTAGGTCACCCCCGCTGATAATCTTCCTTTAATCTTCTTAAGCGTTGGTTGATACAATTAGGGACGACGATGTCCGATGTCCAATTCCCTTTTGAGATGTTCATTACCTGCTTCTCTTTTATTAAGGCCGATTCCATCATTTGACTCTTGTACCGGCAGTTGCTGCTATAAATTACACGTGACATATTCCAGTTTATTCTATGGTTATGTTCATTTATATGGTTGAAAATAGCCGAGTTCTGTTGTCCATACCTAACTGACCGTTTGTGTGTATTAATCTCTGGGAAGTGATTTACCTGTAAATCCGATGTAAGATTGGTCACAGTCCTGGCATGGGGGATCTCATATACCCCAGAGTCTTTGGGCGATGTCTTTTGTTGGACGTTAATCAGGGATTTGGATAAGGTATTTGGGTAGGTAAATGCAAAAGGGTTGGATTTCCCAAGGGTGTGAGTTACTCTCTTAATCGTCTCCAGGTGGGGAATTTTTATTTTATTGTTGGGTGTGTCTCTGGTCTTGTCTTTAGGGGGTCGGTAGAAAATTACGTTTGCTTTTTGAATTGCTTTCTCAATTATATGGTCAGGATACTTTAAAGATGAAAGTTGCTTGCGAATTAGTTCAAATTCTTTTCCAGGAAATCTGGGGAACAAATTCGTGCGGTCTTTAAGAATAGGTTGCTAGCTAGACCTATCTTGATAGTATTGTCATGATGGCTAAAGTAGTGGAATATATGAAAGTGAGAGTTGGTTTTCTGTATATGGTAAATTTGTATTCTGTCGTGTCTCTGATTATTAAAACATCAAGAAAAGGAATTTTGTTGTCTGTTTCCCATTCAACTTTAAATTTGATGCTGGGCACTAATGCGTTTAATTTTGAGAGAAATTCATTAAAATTACCCCATTTATTATCCCAAAATGTTAGTATGTCATCCACGTATCTCATCCACAGCATGTTTTTGGGTTTTATTGCATTTATTACTGTAGTTTCAAAGTATTCCATGTACAGATTGGCTAAAATAGGACTTAAAGGACTACCCATACTACACCCGAATTTTTGCTTGTAGAATGATTCCCCGAATGAAAATACGTTATTAGATGCACATAATTCAACTAACTTTATTATTTTGTCAAGTGCCAAAGGGAAATGATCTGAATAGGGGGATAATTTTTCCCTTAAAAACTGAAGAACGTAATTTTCTACCGACCCCCTAAAGACAAGACCAGAGACACACCCAACAATAAAATAAAAATTCCCCACCTGGAGACGATTAAGAGAGTAACTCACACCCTTGGGAAATCCAACCCTTTTGCATTTACCTACCCAAATACCTTATCCAAATCCCTGATTAACGTCCAACAAAAGACATCGCCCAAGCCCAAAGACTCTGGGGTATGAGATCCCATGCCAGGACTGTGACCAATCTTACATCGGATTTACAGGTAAATCACTTCCCCAGAGATTAATACAACACAAACGGTCAGTTAGGTATGGACAACAGAACTCGGCTATTTTCAACCATATAAATGAACATAACCATAGAATAAACTGGAATATGTCACGTGTAATTTATAGCAGCAACTGCCGGTACAAGAGTCAAATGATGGAATCGGCCTTAATAAAAGAGAAGCAGGTAATGAACATCTCAAAAGGGAATTGGACATCGGACATCGTCGTCCCTAATTGTATCAACCAACGCTTAGAACGATTAAGGAAGATTATCAGCGGGGGTGACCTAAATTGGCTTACTTGTGGACGAATCTCTTGGTATAAATACCACCTTTTCTGTAAACTATTCTCATTCATATACCTGAAGAGAGAGACAGCAGTCTCTGAAATATAGTACTTTTCTCTCTACATTTTGGTGTTTTTATGGGCTCCTTTTATTAGATATATATATATATATATGTATATGTATATAATCTAGTGTTCATAGATTATTTTTATGATTGCCACAGTTTGTTTGTTACCTATCAAAATGTATCTCCATCGATACGAGAAATATTATCAAATTTTTTAGGTTATTTATTCAATTTTAACATTTAATTCGCTTTCGTTGTCTTTTCAGGTAGATTTAAAAAGTTTTATTAATGATCCCTGACTTTTAATGTGACTGACAACAACACCGAATAAAGTATAGGAAACCAAAAATCCACCAAGTTGTGTTAGCATCTGCGCCTGGCATAAGAAATTTATGAAAATATTATTATTATTATTATTATTATTATTATTATTATTATTATTATTCAGAAGACGAAACCTATTCGCATGAACAAGCCAGCAGGGACCCTTAACTTGAAATTCAAGCTTCCAAAGAATATGGTCTTCTTTGTAAAGAGGTCAAAAGTTAAATATATATTAGTTTAACCAGACCACTGAGCTGATAAACAGCTCTCCTAGGGCTGGTCCGAAGGATTAGGTACTTTAACGTGGCTAGGAAACAATTGGTTACCTACCAAAGGGACCTACAACTTATTGTGGGATCCAAACCACATTACATCGAGAAATTATTTTCTAATCACCAGAAACAAATTCCTCTGATTCCACGTTGGCAGAGCTGGGAAATGAACTCGGGACTACAGGCGAGCACGTAAATCCCTCGTCCAGCGAGGAACTATAAAGAGGTAACAGAAGGTTGTGGGATATACAGAAAGAAGAGATCACTTATTAAAAATGAAAAAATAAATTGGAAACGTCTTAAGCCCCTTGGGGCAAATGCACTGAAGGCAGACACTGTTACCAATTTTGTGAGTGGATGGCTATCACAAATGTGGCCTAAGTTATAGGTCCG
>NC_061103.1:19794494-19806994 GCF_015104395.2 Macrobrachium nipponense
CTGAAAATTTAAATGACAGCCTCCAGTAAGAATATATGCTACTTATCATCAAGGCCAATGTTACTGAGTTCATTCTAAAAGTTGTTAAATTTTGCTTACCTCATTAAAGCGAAGTTTTAGCAGCACGAAATTCCACATACCTGCCGTAGAGGGGATGATAGTTTAGTAGAGGCATCCAAGCACTCATGATTTCCACAAAGTCAATGTAGGATGGTGTAGCTTGGCGGGTGTTACGAAGCACACTGAAACGGGGAAAGTATTCTCCATTAGCTCAAGTGAATAGTGATTGTAGTACTGAAATAAATTAAATAATCTAAATGTATGAACATATGAGATAAAAATTGTTTATTTTTCATCATTTACGAATAAACCCTTTTTCAGGTTTAATGCTGCACTAAAATCCAACTGAAATTCCTTTACTGCTCCCACAAAAACCCATTACAAGCAAAGACGGTTTCTATTTAGGTCAGAATTGGAAAGTTAAGAGAAAAAATAAGCTAATCCTACCGCTTTCATACAAGTATTAAACAATTATTTTTCATTTGGCTGCCTACATTTCCTCTTTGAAAAGGAACTTGAAAAATACTAATTGCTTTTCAAGGATTTTTCTAGCTGTGCTGGAAATATTGCTTATCTGCTGGAATCATTTTTATGAGAGAGAGAGAGAGAGAGCCATCAAGCAGAAGTAAAATATTATCAAAGAATCATTTACATTATGATTTCTATGAGAGAGAGAGAGAGAGAGAGAGAGAGAGAGAGAGAGAGAGAGGAGACCGAGCCATCAAGCAGAAGTAAAATATTATCAAAGAATCATTTACATTATGATTTCTATGAGAGAGAGAGAGAGAGAGAGAGAGAGAGAGAGGAGCCATCAAACAGAAGTAAAACATTATCAAAAAATCATTTACATTATGATTTCTATGAGAGAGAGAGAGAGAGAGAGAGAGAGAGAGAGAGAGAATGATAATTATTAAATAAAAGTAAATGATTAATAAGAATATATTTTACGCTTTTATTCTTATGAGAAAGAGAGAGAGAGAGAGAGAGAGAGAGAGAGAGAGAGAGAGAGAGAGAGGAGAGAGAGAGCCATTAAAACCGAGTGAAGCCTTAAGAGAAGCACTACGGGAAAGAGGTCCCTCCAACGCCAGATGATTTCCTCCTTAAGGAATAAGTACCGAGGGGCTCTTAATGGCAAAACTCGTTAACCGTAAGTGTTAAAAGACTAACGCTCATTTGAGCGTTGAGTTCGCGCAAACACACTAAAGTCATCATCTCCCCGAGGAAATCTCGCAGAAACGCGAGATATCTAGTTAAGGTTACAAGGACGTCAAGACCTTTCTTTTAACCTCAGTCTAGTTACTTGAAATGTCTTTAGTCTCTGCTCAAGATATAAGTTATTTGTTCATGTTTTTTTTTGGTAAACTTGTATCCTTACACCAGAACGTGTGAATATGAAAGTGTATTGTAAGATCGCTTATTCCTCGCTGGACGAGTGGTTTTCGCGCTCGGCTGCCATTCTGGTGGTCCGAAGTTCGAATCCACCAGGCTTCGAGCTAACGCGGAATGAAAGGAATTATTTCTTTATGGTTGATAGAAATTATCATTTTTCTCGAAATTATCGTGCGGTTGCAGGATCCCCAACAATAAGCTGTAGGTTCCCGTTGCTAGGCTGACCAAATTGGTTCTCTAGCCCACGTAAAAAAAACAAAATATCTAATCCTTCGGGCCAGCCCTAGGAGAGCTGTTAATCAGCTCAGTGGTCTGGTTAAACTAAGATATACTTAACTTTAACTTTTGTAAGTTCGCTGTACAGGAATCTGAAGAAGTATGGAATAGCGTATATACGTAATCTGGGCCTAAGGACCGAACGCTGTGACCTATGAGGTCATTCAGCGCTGAAAGGGATATCAACAATATAAAGGTCTGAAAAGTGTAACGGGAGGGTGGAAAGTAAGATGGAAGAAAAATACTATGAATGGAGGTACAGTAAAAGTACTGAAAGAGGTTGCAACTAGGGGCCTAAGGGACGCTGCAGAAAGCCTTAAGTAATGCCTACATTGCACTGCGTGAGGTGAACTATGCACTGACGGCCTGCACCCCGCCCCCCAAGGCACTGAAAATGTATACATCATGGGGATATAGATTCACCTGGCCACAACCTACGTAAGCTTCTATAAGAAAGTAGCCTGAAATAATACATGAGAGAGAGAGAGAGAGGGTCAATAAAATGCTTAATGTCAAACAGATCAGCCTTGAACTTTCCAGTTGCCGACTAAACTGGAACAAAGGTTGTTCCATATTCATACCTCCTCCTCCTCGATCAGTGATTCAGCGCTCGAGATAATGCTTTGTTACTGCTTTGTGTTAGATTTCGTTTATTAGAAAAATATTACATATCATTTACATAAGTAAGATGTTACAAAATATTGCAAAAAATCTATACCTACAATATTTACAAATTACCATGGATTTTTTTTATTATTTTCTAGGCTTTAAAAAAATAAATAAATAAAGTCTTAATTGTACATCCATGATTATGAAAGCACAATTATACCTGCATGTTGACACAACTTTCAATGAATTTACGAAAACAAGAATGTATGCATGCAAGCGTGTATCTGGGATCAAAACAATTGACCAGTTTAAAGATTCAGGCTTCAGTTTGAAACTTGGTAAAAAAAAATTCTCTGCCTTCATTTTTGTTCTCGAACTTTTATGTCTCGTCCAATTACAGATTTTTCATCTTGTCTTACAGTTTTCTGTTAGTTTTGATGCAGATTTATAAAACAATTGTTTCCAGACATTTCTTTCTCGTGCGCTTTCATGGTTAACTTTCTTTGGTATATTTCATAACATCAAACCCTTTGCTTTTTTTGTCTTTTTAAAAGACTAATCTTCAATTATAATTATTAGGCTGCTTATCTCCTCAGTCTTCACAGGAAAATTAAGCAAAGAATATTACTAGGTTAATATCACAATGCTACCTAACAAGGCAAACGAGTTTAATGCAAGATACGTATGATATAAAACAATTTGTTTAACCATCTCTCAAGTATGGTGATCTACTCTGTTCACACTTAGGTCTGTAGTCCAAATCTTAAACATCTTGAAAGAATTCAAAAGTCAATTAATCCGTAGACATTTAGTTCATACACTATTGTAGGAAGCCTGCTACGCCTTGGTGGTGGTAGTTCCTCGCTGGACGAGTGGTTTTCGCGCTCGACTGCCAATCCGATGGTCCGAAGTTCAATTCCTGGCTCGGCCAACGCGGAATCAGAGGAATTTATTTCTGGTGATAGAAATTTATTTCTCGATATAATGTGGTTCGGATTCCACAATAAGCTGTAGGTCCCGTTGCTAGGTGACCAATTGGTTCCTAGCCACGTCAAAATATCTAATCCTTCGGGCCAGCCCTAGGAGAGCTGTTAATCAGCTCAGTGGTCTGGTAAAACTAATATATACTTAACTTTTTTCGATGAAGGTGGTGCTTAAGTCTTCTAAAAATCTAAAACCCATATGGAAAAAACATTAAATCTGTATTGTGAAAAAGTAACTTTGCCACGAAAGATCAGCATATTGATAACCTCTTGAAAGTGGTGACAGAAGCACTTCTTAATATCAGGTAATATGCATTGGATCTTTTGCTAAGGTAGGTTTTGATAGAGGGTTATGAGTGAGGAGCTAGGTAAACAGCTCCCTTGGTAAGTTAAACTCCACCCGGCACCCGCATGCTCAAGCTTTGCCCGACCAGTGGATCCTGTGCCCGACGAACGTTGTTCGGTGTTACGTCAAAAGCAGGAAAATTCAGAACCTTATTCGCTGTTTCTCCGCTTCTGAGGTCATATCGAACAGAGTTCGTCAAACTAAGCTCGACCATGTGGATGGGGCCTTTAGGCATCATTCTCTGTCTATAGGAGTATAGTCACTCAATATAAGTTCATGGATGTCTCCGGGCATAAAGCTGAATTCCATCCAGCCCCTTTCTGGACAACGTGTCTGTATAGTGACGTAAAGTGGGCCACACAGTCCGAAGGTTTCCTTAACAGCAGAGTGTTAGGTAGTTGAAGATTAGGCCAGTTAATCACGTTCATAGTGTCCCAGCTGGCTACAGATCTTAAGCACACGTTTTCCCAGAATCTTAAAATGGGAATATATGGTTTTAATAAGATATCCATCGTTACAGTAGAATGTCTAGAGGTGCCTATAAACTCATCAACATTAAGTTCGTCTGTAGCAGGAAGTAGAGTTTTGTAGTCTAACTTACCAACCCGGTTACTCATGTAAGTCCATGGATTTCCGGGTTTTGGGGAGATTAAGCTCTTATAATTAAGTCTGAAAGTTATATTGACCATATATATATAATATATATATATATATATTTATTTCCAAAGATATATATCCCCAAGATAGTCTAACCCTCTATGCTTGGCAGTTACTCACGAAAAAAAAAATCTTTACCAGACAGTGACCCCCCAATTAACCAGGTATATATTATCCACCTTTGCGGCGTGTTAAGTTTAAGCCCGTTGGGACTACCGTAAAAACATATAAGACTGTAAAAATCATATAGGTAATGACCCCTAGACATCATAGTCCTAGATAACAACTTCCGTAAACCATTAGGCCCCGTCCACACGGCTTAGCTGTGCTCAACGAACTTTGTTCGATGTGACATCAGAAGCGGAGAATCCACAGCAAAGTTCTGACTTTTCTCGCTATTTCTCCGCTTCTGACGTCACATCGGACAAAGTTCGTCGACCAAAGCTCAACCTTGTGGACGGGGCCTTAGGAGTAATGGTTAGGAAGGATAGCTTGCACTATTTTTTTCATTGTAATTACTACCGTAATTTAATATTCTTTCATTTCCGAGGGTATTTTTCTTTCCTATCCAAATCAGACTTCTTAGACTTTACTATCGGCCACCTACACGAATCCTGTCAAACCACCAAAATTGTATAAATGATGTCTGTTTTCTGAGCAACGGCAAGTTTATATAAACTATCCTTGGGAGATCTGTCAAGTTACCCTCCAGAAATATTTGAATAGAGATCTCATTTTATGATCTGTTTGTGCCTGCCCTCAACTACTACGGTGTTGCTAGTCATTGTGCAGAGAACGGATGTTTGTTATGCTCATTATCACATAGTTAGTGTTGCAAACACTTTCTTGTTGCCATAAACCATAGCAACTTAACACCTCAGCTATTGACACATGCGTTAGTTGTAGTGTTTATGTATAATCAACTTAACCACGATGTAAATTTCATTCCTGCAGTGCTTATCTTTTTTTTATTATTAAGTTTTTGACGACAAAGTTCTGCTTTTGACGAATTTTAACAAAATATCGTTTTACTGCAAATAAAAATTTCGAATCTACATGGACAAAATTTCACCGATAATAAAACTAGCATTTCTGGACCATCTCCCTCGCTCCTTAGGCCCTGTCCACACGGCCGAGCTTTGCTCGACGAACTTTGTTCGATGTGACGTCAGAAGTGGAGAAACTGCGATAAAGTTCTGACTTTTCCCGCTTCTGACGTCACATCGGACAAAGTTCGTCGACCAAAGCTCGACCGTGTGGACAGGGCCTTAGGCCCTGTCCACACGGTCGAGCTTTGCTCTCTGCGAACTTTGCTCGGTGAGACGTCAGAAACGAAGAAACGGCGAGCCAAGCTTCGTATAGGGCTTTTCTAATGTTTATCGAAGTATCGAGGCTTTGCTTGCAGCAGGGCCGTTCACTGACGGAAATATTTCTATTAAACGGATAAAGACGTCACCTACAGAAAAGTTTCCGTAAAGTGCAATTTCATGTAAAACCTTCACAAATAAATAAAAAGGAAAATAAACAAGAGTTTCGTTATTTTACCATTCATAATGAATACGTTAGGTAAGCATGACTTATGGGAACATTAAAAACCAAATATATTATCATCCTTTATTGTAATGCTTCGGAAATCTGTCAGTCTAGTCACTCTAGTCCATTATGGAGATAGCTTACTGACATTTGACCATTTGACCAATCAGGTGACAAGAAGATTCCTTATGATTCTTTACAACTTACTCATAATTGCATTGTCTAAAAAACCATGCATATTTATACTATATATATATATATATATATATATATATATATATATATATATTATATATATATATATATATATATATATATATATATATATATATATTATATAATATATATATATATATATATATATATATATATATATATATATATATATATATATATATATATATATATATATATATATATATATATATATATATATATATATATATATATATATATATATATATATATATATATATATATATATATATATTATATATATATATATATATATATATATATATATATATATATATATATATATATATATATATATATATATATATATATATATATATAATATATATATATATATATATATATATATATATATATATATATATATATATATATATATATATATATATATATATATATCCCGCATATAAATAATTACTTGTAATTAAGGGTATAATCTTACAAACTGACCAATTGAATCAAAGCTTTACATGTAAATTAACCAATGTACTGAAGTATAATTTATATCTTAATGTACTACAACCTCAAAGGATTCCGGAGAGAGGGCTCTCTAATTACCAATATAAATCTTGGTTGACAAGAGTGGTCGATAACCATAAGCTGATAATTAAGGCATGCAGGTGTGTCCTAAGCAACATGTTTTTTTTTTAATCTGGCTTGCATAAAGTCTTAATATCTTGTAAATAATTATCTTTGTCAGTTTGTTATTATTTTTCTTGTAATACCTTTTCACAAATATGGTTTCTGTATGTTTCCTTAAAATATTTGTTTTGCTTACTATTTCGTTTACGTTATTCATGATATTCTCATAAACTTCGTTGAAGATTAATGTCTTTAGGCGATGTGTTGCTACGTTTCTTTTGATTAAAGTGTATAGGTCCTATTTAACCGAATTTGTTCTATTTGTTTATTTAATATATATCTTTATACACATGTGCGCACCTCAGTATAAAGTAATTATCTAAAATACACACTTGTCCTTTTAAACTACCCTTTTACCCTTTTAAACAACCATTTTCACTCAACGTAATTAGTAGAAAATAGCAGAAAAATGACGTCAGAGCACAGCGGAGCCACTGCCAGGCTCTCTATCCAACCAGTGTAGTTCGGACAGCAGCATAAAAGCGTACGACAGGCTTAGCCCGCTAAGAGGCAAAGTTTACCGAGCAGAGGTCGACCGTGTGGACGGGGCCTTAAGCTACACGATAATCAGAGTACTGTCTTATAATTGTTACATACATAGTAGTTGTCCAATTGTTCAACAGTTAACCCAAGCGTTGTTATTAGAGGCGAAACATTCATAAACACCCTTAAACTGCAACCTGTGCTTAACAATAGTCAAGCTGTAATATAATTATCATCCATCACTTCAGAAAAATTTATTAGGCCCCGTCCACACGGTCCAGCTTTGGTCGACGAAATTTGTCTGATGTGACGCCAGAAGCGGAGAAACAGCAGGAAAAGTC
Source organism: Macrobrachium nipponense (assembly GCF_015104395.2). NCBI lineage: Eukaryota > Metazoa > Arthropoda > Malacostraca > Decapoda > Palaemonidae > Macrobrachium > Macrobrachium nipponense. The sequence goes on from NC_061103.1 coordinate 19,802,069, forward strand.
AGAACTTTACCGCAGTTTCTCCGCTTCTGACTTCACATCGAACAAAGTTCGTCGAGCAAAGCTCGGCCGTGTGGACGGGGCCTTATGCAGATTTTTCTCAATACCCCAGGGACTACTTCGATCAAAGTGTTATGGGTATAAGCTACTCCATTAACAGCTCAATTACTACGTACCATAAGGCCCCGTCCACACGGCCGAGCTTTGCTCGACGAACTTTGTTCGATGTGACGTCAGAAGCGGAGAAACTGCGGCAAAAGTTCTGACTTTTCTCGCGGTTTCTCCGCTTCTGACTTCACATCGAACAAAGTTCGTCGAGCAAAGCTCGGCCGTGTGGACGGGGCCTTATGCAGATTTTTCTCAATACCCCAGGGACTACTTCGATCAAAGTGTTATGGGTATAAGCTACTCCATTAACAGCTCAATTACTACGTACCATAAGGCCCCGTCCACACGGCCGAGCTTTGCTCGACGAACTTTGTTCGATGTGACGTCAGAAGCGGAGAAACTGCGGCAAAGTTCTGACTTTTCTCGCGGTTTCTCCGCTTCTGACGTCACATCGGACAAAGTTCGTCGACCAAAGCTCGACCATGTGGTTCACAAACTGTCTCATGCATCAATGATGAGCACACTACTTCAGTACCAAGTAGTTTAATCACAAACAGTTTCTACACTAACAGCGTATTTTAAGTGTTAGCTAAATTAAGTGTAAAGAAACTGTTCCACAGGCACCATTGCCAACTTACAAACTGCAAATTACCAGCAGTGTTGCGGAGTTACCACTTCCACCTTGGGCTCACCTTGAAAGTACCAAGTTCTAATTTACTGAATTAAAACTCAGATTTTCGAGCCATGTTACACTGTTCTACCAAAAAGTAGCTCCTTAGACCCACCTTGATAGTTTATGTAAAGTTTAATGGTCATTTGCAAATGACAAATTTTTGAGCCATGTTACACTGCTCCACCAAACCTGCAATTCTTAGGCTTAAAATCTCTGCTCCTTTTATTTTTGAGCTATTTGAAATCATAAGAATTTAACGAGAAACAGTCAACAGGCCACTTTTCTAGTTTATTTCCTCCAGTATGGAAAGTCATTACCCTTATACAAATATTGGGCAATTCTAAGGAATAACTCCCCACGGACTACAAGGAACGTAACCGCGAATACGACATCCACTAGGAATTGGGGCGTCCAATGTGTTTCGCCGTGTTTAGTACTGGCCCCTGGGGGTTGAATACAGTCGACCGCCCAAAAATAATGGTAAATTCTTGATAAGCAGCTCGAATACTAAAGGAAACTAATTTCTAAAGAAATACCCGACGCGGAGTTATTATTTAGATTTACCAAATAGTTTTCCCTACTCTGCAACCCCCAAAGGGATATAACTATAAAACAAGCTAAAGGACAACTATTTTATTAAGGCGGCAGTTTCTGTTCCAGAGTCTTCGTACACTTACAATAAAGATCTTGGGTAAATACTTTCCTATTTTTAATCTAAGTTCTATACGAGGCAATTTAGTATAATGTAGTACAATGAAACATATGTGATAGGACATGGACCAAGATTTTACTCTTATCAAGATTTCACAATTGTATTTACTTAAATTTCGCAATTGTATTCTAATCTGCAAATTTCATTCTATACCTACATGGTTGGGATCCAGCAAAGATGAACGAATGCTTCAGAGGTATAAACACTCAGGCTTGGTCAACCAAGATTAACTCTGCACCAGTAAAAGTTCCTGCAAATATTTTAAGATTAGAGAGGTTTCGACATAGCAAACATCTTTGCTAGAATTTGTCTAAGAACTTCAACAACTGTTCATTCATGTCAAAAAATACTAAATTCAAATTAAGCACACCTTTTTGCTAAGAATTTGTCCAAGAACTTTAATACAACTGACCATTCATACGTCAAGACTAAAATTAAATGTTCAAATGCAAAATTTTGTACAAGAATATTGACCAATTCGTGGACTTTAGAACAAAAAATTACACATTAATACCTTGAAATATCCAGTAGTCTATACACGGAAGGTTAAAATTCAACTATTCAGTTCTTGTAACAGTTACACAAGTAAGCTAACAGTCTAAAATATAGTTTACTTGTAGCATACACTAATTTAAAGGAGGAAATTTTACATTACAGAAGTCATACTCGACCCCTATCGAGAAACATTTCGAAGCTTATATTATGAAGCAAAAAGTAAATTAAGTAGCAGCATATAATTACACATTACATAACTTACAATACTGCTTAAGAAAAAAGCTTCCAACAAATTAAGCCGCCGCATATAATTACGAATTAAAAAACTAACTTAAGAACACAGCCTAGCTACGAAACAAAAATAAAACAAATGCAAACCAAAACCTTGATAGCAAAATATAATGGAGTTTGCTAACCTCGCGAGATGCAATGCAGAAAGTTATAAAAAAGCTCTCAGTTCCTGTACAGTAGGATCCGAAGACCTACTGTAACAGGATTTGAGAGCCACTCCACTCACGTCAGGGGGCGCCGCCCCTGACGGGGTGGAGAATAAAAAAAATAATAATAATTTGGATAGAAGTTTCAATGTATTAGTAGTCTTAAGCACCCAGCTTGGTGATTGGAAACTTTAAATAAGCTTCTAAAAGCTCGCCAGCAAAGCAGGAGAGATTCAGCTTTATTCTTGACCAAACTGCCTTCATGCCAACCACCAGATGCCACAGAACCTGAAATATTAGAAATAAAGCAATTAAAGCTTTTAAATGTTAAACATTAATCGCAAGGTTAAACATGGAACGAGCTTCTACTTAAATCAAAGAGAGCCGCGTAGTTCAAATTTAAAAAACAAACTTATAGTTAAGACTATGATACAAACCGAAAATAAAATTATTAAACGTAAAAATTTGATCTACCCACATTACATAAAGGATTAATAACAACACCATAAACGGACTACAGCCAAAACAGCAGCTAAATCGTGGAAATTTTTAACCTTCAGCAAAGAAATAGCAAGAACAGCTTCAAAAATCATAAAGAAACAAACTCACTCACTAACTTACGCGACAATCACAGATGTAGTAAACTACAAACACAAGAGAACTTGAAAAAAACAACGCTAACACGAGACGATGACCCAGGATTTGCAATCGCCTCCAATATTACTCTGGCTGGCATCGACTTCGTTGCTATGATCCATCTCCACGAGTCCACGATTCACATGCTATAAATGCCAATGATGATAGACTCGTCGAACAGTCGAAGCTCCTCTTCCCTCGACGGCGGTCAGCCAAGGACCCTGGATTTCTGCCACCAGGTTGTCGTCTGCCCAATATGAAAGTGGCATGCGCAGACCAAAATTCACTCTTTATATTATAAATGCTTGAACGAATTCTGATGAATGAACCACCGAAAATTGATAACAGAGAGAGCCTAACTTACTGGGCTACTATTCAGAAACAACCTGGGGTAAAGGAATATAGTCATAATAAGGATTTTACAACTCCATTTAGCCTGTGCAATGCGTTCACCAGAATTCTAATCAAATTTGTAATGTGCTTTGCATCGATACCTTAATTTCATAGAACGTATGCTTTTGTTTTTCTCCCATAAGGCACGTTGCGGCAATAGTACGCTAGTACCTATCTGCAAGAACCAGCGAAAAATCACAAAACACATACAGGTGTCAAAATTATAATTGGAGATGTTATGTGCATTATCATGTTATATATATAGTGACGATGTATGTGACTAACATTAATAGACAAATGTTACAACCTTAACAGTCAGCTATTATGGCGAAGGCTGGTTGATATCGATTCCACGAACAAAAACGTAAATTCGACAGGCATATGTACGCCAGAGACGATATCAAATCATACCTGTCTTCGTGACTTAATGGTCAGAAACGCTGTATTTTCGAATCCCACTGATGACGAAGCATTTATCCCTGATAGTCCCCCAAAGGTGAAAGTTATTCCTGAGGTATAATGAATTAGATATTAAACACAATTTGTGGCGTAATATTTATTTATAAATAAAAAACTGAACAATGGATGGGACAAAAATTCATATTTAGCCACGATATACAAACTTTATAATCAGCTATCATGTTGGAGGCGTTGGTATGGATTCCAAGTACAAAAAAGGTAAATATATATGTATATATAATATATATGCACACACATAAATATATATATATATATATATATATATATATATATTATATATATATATATATATATATACGTATAATATTTTGCTCCCCACCGGCTACCTCAGATCAATTAACTTTACCGGCGATAGCAGTAGATCTACCGATAATTTCATAGCATATAATTGTATTATATGCTATGAAATTGAACGTAAATTGCATATAATTTATTGCTGACTGCTCGTAGATACGTACTTTGCAATCTTTGGTGTGCTTACCATGCAAGCAAGAAACACACAGAGAGGATGCGCGCATTAAAGCTATGGTAAATAATACATTAAAAAATTTATTAAGAAAAATCATTACCTGCTGCAAACTGTACGTATAGCTGGTTCTGAAACATTCAGATTTTGATAGGATTCTTCTTTTATCTGAAGTGTTTCAGAGCTGTAGCTAAGTCCTGCGTTTTACCGTACACTTTATTTCTGCAGGAGTTTGGCCTTCTTTTCTCTCTCTCTCTCTCTCTCTCTCTCTCTCTCTCTCTCTCTCTCTCTCTCTCTCTCTCTCTCCTGGGAGATTCTGCAACTTCATCTGTAATAAAATGTATTAAACACTATGAAATATGCAAGTTTAATTGGCCTTAGAAATAGACATTTGAAGACATAAAAAGTAAACTAAATCTCTCTCTCTCTCTCTCTCTCTCTCTCTCTCTCTCTCTCTCTCTCTCTCTCTCTCTCTCTCAATATTTGCCTGGAGATTCTGCCACACAATCTGCATTGAATTCTATCAAAT
>NC_061103.1:19811994-19816994 GCF_015104395.2 Macrobrachium nipponense
CAATAGTCACCAAATTACTCGATTTTATAAGAGGTTTTAAAATCATAATGCAGTGATATTTCCTTCAAATAGATTCAGTGTTTAATTAAAATAATTTCATGTATAAAAAATATAAGATTCTTCAAATAACTGAACAATTGAGGAACTAGACAATAGTCACCAAATTGCTCGATTTGATAAGAGGTTTTAAAATCATATTACAGTGATATTTCCTTCAAATAGACTCAGAGTTTAATTAAAATAATTTCATGTATAAAAAATATAAGATTCTTTAAATAACTGAACAATTGAGGAACTAGACAATAGTCACCAAATTGCTCGATTTGATAAGAGGTTTTAAAATCATATTGCATTGATATTTCCTTCAAATAGATTCAGAGTTTAATTAAAATAACTTCTTCATAAGAGGAGTTGTGATCTGCTCATTCAACTTGAAGGCATGAATGCTTCACTTAAAATATGTGTGAAGAACTAAGAGCAATTAGAGAGAAATCTGCAAAAATTAAAATAAAGTTATATTAATGTAAAATTTAGAGGCTATAGCAAGAGGATAGACAAAGATCAGTACAATCTAAGTAATTTTAGTTTAATCAAAATCATTTCATCAAGGGTTGAGGAAAAAGGGAAAATGAGATTTTTTTTCTATACTTCAGTATAGCACAGGTTAAATTCCCGTATGTAGTATGTATGTCTTCGGAGGAAAATAACCAATGGGAAATCCAGAGAGTCCTCCACATGACGTCATACTGTCCTTGAAGACTTGCGGCTCTTCGCCCGAAGCTATGAAGCAGCTCGGAATCCTTCGTGTTGAAGTCTGCAAATGAGCCCCAATCCAAAGTCTCAAGGGATCGGAGTCCTCAGACCTCGGAGAAGTCGATCCAGGAGACTCTCGGTTCGGGGGATCCCTTCCGCCGAAGACCAGGTGGCTTGAAAAAAAGCTAGGCATAAGCGAAATCGTCTGTATCTGTATCATTAGTCAAAATGATTTTCCAGTGTGTAATCAACGCATTCGGAGCTTTTGTCGCTGCTTTCGTGCTGCTACTTAGGATCGTGTTTGTGGGTGGCATCAACTGGAGGACGTCTCTCGAGACCGAATTCCTTTGCTGTGATGTCGCTCAACAAACTCTTATGGAGTTCAGGAGAGAAAACAGAATGCGCCGCATTCTGCATTTTATTCTGAACTTTATTGGACTTTCTGGTATGATTGGATACGAGGAGCCTTCTCTGTCTGCCTGCAATGGACCCTTGCAAGCCTTGGTGAGGAACACTCTCCTAGGTGAGCAGGGAACATCCCCAGCTGAGGAGGTTCTTCGTAGAGTGGATGAACTTGTATTTTTGCCAAAAATTTTCCTGTTTCTTACAACCGTCGCCATTACAATGTACTTCTTCAAAGGGACGAAAAAGACTGTTGGAAAGATTGAACAGACCTTGATAACTGATATTGAAGAAGAGGACAATGACTGGATAGAGGAAGACGAAGAGGACTTGACCAACAGAATAGTAGAAGAACTGGAAGAAGACTGATAGCAAAGAACTGGAGGAAGACGACATGACAAAACTGGAAGAAGAGGATAGCAAAGAACTGGAGGAAGACGACATGACAAAACTGGAAGAAGAGGACAGCAAAGAACTGGAAGAAGAGGCCAGGATAGAACTCGAGGAAGTAGAGGAACTGAAAGAAGATATTTTGGAACTTTCTGTTCCAGAATTCACAATTGAAACCAGTTCCAGGGATCTAGAAACTGAAAACTGCCAAGCAGAGAGCATCGATGAGGTCCCCCTGGAGGAGCCACGAAAGGAAGAGGTAAACGTCCCCCCAAAACTGAAAAAAGAAGTGAAATTCGTTCATGGAGACTTGTATGAATTCCCATTATCGAAGACTGAAAACCTCATTTTACGCAAAATAGGAAGAGAGGTCAGGGAATTCACACAGTTCTACAACGTTCGCCTCGTCCTTCCCGAAGACGACACCAAGGAAGTTGCCTATTTGGAAGGCGCTGAAAATCGTGTCGAAATGGCCTTCCTTCACATCCAAGAAATCCTCGAAGAAAACGAGAGAGAAGGATATAATATCGATGCTGAAGACCTCGATAGTGAAGAGCCCGCTCCCCCTTCTGAGGAATTGGTGCACGAGCCTGAGAGTGGATTGAATTTTGCTGCCATCCTCAAGAAGGGTCCTCCAGAGAAAAAGAAAGAGGAGAAGCAGACTTTCTTTATTGTGCAACGCAGAACTTTCCCCATCATGGAGGAATGGCTCGAAGAGGACGACGAAGACGAAGATATGGAATATGAAAGTGATTTAGAAACTTTCGAGGAAGATGAATGGGAGTTTGAGGAAGATGAATGGGAATTTGAGGAAGAAAGGCACAAGATTATTGTTGGCATATCGCTTCGTGAGGCCCCCGAAGAGGACGGCCAGGGAGGCATGCGAAGCAGACGTCTACTGAAATCTGTGCCCCGACGGCAGAACATTCTTCTTCCTCATCTGGAAGAAAACGGAGAGGCTGAAGAGGAAAAAGTTCCTCTTCAGGAAAAGGCGGAAGAGCCTGCGAAGGAGGAATCAGACCGTCGAGAGGAAAATTTCGAAGACCCTACTCTAATTCGAGAAGAGGAAGAGGAAAGAGGTCATGTAGAAGAGATAGTGGAGGACCAAGCTCGAATTCTAGAGAAGGTCGAGGAACAAGAGGAAACGCCCGATCTCACCCTGAAGGAAGCGGTAGAAGAAAATGTTCCTCAGGAAGAAAAGGAGGAAAACAGTCCTCCTCTGCCTCCTCCGGAAGACAAGGCTAATGGACCTGAAGGAATGGAAGTGAAGGCACAGGAAGACTCAGAAAAAATGTCCTTTGCTGACATAGCAAAGATTCTTCCTGGACCGAAAAGTGCCGGCCCCGCTGAAGACTCTCTGACAAAACCAACTGGACCAATTGAAAACCCTGAGGTAACACGACCTGCAAAGGGAAATAGTTGGAAAACGACACGACCCAGAAGATGTGGACCTCTCAAACAGTGTGGAGGAAAAACCTTCTCCTTCCACTGTGAGAACGACCTGAACATGGGCCAGATCATTGGCAAAGGAGGAAAATTTGCCAAGTTGGCCAGGCAAGACCACGGGGTCGTCGTGAACGTCCAGAACGATGGCTCGAGAATTGTCCAGCTCAAAGGCCCCAAGAAGAATGTTGAAAAAGTCTACAACGAAATCAGATTCCGAGTGGACAAGGTTTTCAACATTAGCGAGCTGACTCAAGTCTCAAAATGGCTCTTTGCAGTAGGAAAAGAAGATTTCGTGATGACAGTTGACCAGGAATTCAGAGAGGCCATACTGGGACCACAAGAGCTAACCCTGCGGAAACTCATCAGGGAACAGAATGTGGCCATTTACCTCCCTGACCAAGATGATCAGCGGAACTACATCAGTATCTTCGGCCCACTCAAACAAGCCCAGGAAGCTGAAAGAGTCATATCTAAAATGATTGATGACATCCAGAACTTTTTTTCAAGCAGAAAACGACTTGAAACTTGTGGGCTTAGACTGGTACCAGTTCGACTTAGGACTTGAGGGCAGACGTCTACTTCTTGCCCTCAACGGACAAGGAGCCAGGGATGTCAGAAGCCTCTTCAAAGTGACACTGATTCTTCCGAAAGAAGAAGACAAGAGGGAAATTGGCTTTTTAGGAGGAGATCTAAACCAAGTTAAAAAGGCGTATGCCCACCTTCGTCTCCTCCTTGAAGAAGTCAGTGTAAGAAGTTGTGACATCACGACTGAAGGACTGACCAGACTTGGGGCTGGCCAATACCGTTTGGAAGTGGAAGCCCAAAACAAAGGACTTCTAGTCGGTCCCAAAGGAGATAATCTGAGGAAAATCGAGAAATACAACAACGTCAAGATCATTGTCCACAAGAAAACTGATGGCTTTGTCACCATACAGGGTCAATTAAAGGATGTGGAGGACGCTTGTCTCGACATAAGAGAAGCCATGAAGCCCAAAGGAAAGGACAAAACAGGACAGCAAGGAGGGAGGACCTTCCCACAGGAGGAAATCGTCCCAGGGTTAACCAGGATAGAAGATCGCCTCTACGGAATCCTCCTAGACAGGGAGGAACGAGCAATGGTCATCGGCCGTGGAGGACAGAACATCAAGAGACTGGTTAACGAATACAAAGTCGTCTTCCAAGGCCCTAAGGTGGACGAAACCTCTAACAACTGCACCGTTAGAGGGAACGAAAGGGACGTCGTTGGTTTCTTTAACGAGGTCCAGGAAATCATCGCTACCAAAGGGCAGAAGAGGAAATTCGACGGGGGACAGAGGACCAAACGAGGAGTAACTTTGGGCGATTTCCTTTGAAGCGAAGGACGGATTCTATTGTAGGAAAGGATTTGATGAAGAAGAGCGTTGTATTTGGCACCAGTGTAAGAAACAGGAATTAGTGTGAAAGTGTTGTGATAGTAGAAAAATAGAAAAGGTGGATAGTAATATCCCCACCAAAAAAAATATAAAATACAAAAGCCCTAAAAAATACAAAATGGAAAAAATGAAAAAAATTAATTAGTGTTAAGTGAATTAGTTTTTAAGTGATTATTATAAGTTTTGTGATTATGGAGAAATAGAAAGGTGGATAGTAATATCCCCACAAAAAAAAATAAAAAAATAAAAAATCCCTAAAAAATGTAAAATGAAAAAATAGAAAAAAATCAGTGTTAAGTTTGTAAGGAAAATCATTTTGCTATTAGTTTCCTGATTAAAACAAATGATTTTATGTGAAATGGGATTTTTTTTGTTAATTTGTGCGAGTGACTTTGTTTACAGATCACGAGTACAGGGTCTGGAAAATATTAGGCTACAAAGCTCTCTCGATATCGATTTCCCGAAACCTTAGGAATCACCTGCACATCCAAGGGGAATTGTAATAGGTAAGTGTCTCCCCCCCATAAACTTAACTAGGACAAGTGTCTCCCCCCAGGCACTTAACTAGGCAAGTGTCTCCCCCCAGGCACTTAACTA
>NC_061103.1:19821994-19826994 GCF_015104395.2 Macrobrachium nipponense
GAATGATTTAAAACTGAGGAATTGGAGGCTAAGTAGAACACTATTGGAAGGGGAAACATTGCTCAAGAATTTGCTTTGCTTTCTACATACTGTAGTAGCTCAAACTGTAGCTTATATATATCAGAAATATAAAATTCTTACTTCGGCTTTATATATTTAATGAGGTTTCTACTTTTGAATTTTGTTTCGTTACATTTCAAGTTGAAACACTGACTAGAACTAACATTTAACGCCATCTAATCCAACCAGAACTTGAATAATGGAATGAAATTCAGTGCATTATGAAATAACTTAGTGAATATAATTCTATCCCTTGAACTTAACTTGAGACTATAGAAGTTTAATAGTGTTGCTGGTAAATATATCCGCAATATATTTACATGAATTGACTAATTATTGTTATGGAAAAGGCAATGGAAAACAAAGAGAGAAAAGTGCTTGCATAAGTAGATTAATTTCTGGCTTTTAAGACTGATGATTAGAGGAGGGGGACGGGGGAGCGAGGGAGACGATAAGAGGGAGAAGGGGTCGAGGGAGATAGGAGGATTCGAACCTCTTGTATCCCGTCATTTCACTAGTGACTAGAGCCCTAGTACAGAGAGTGTATGCTATGCCCTTTTGGAAAACTTAATATTTAACGACAACCTTGCTGGTTATTTTATACAAGTATCAAAATTTCACAAGGATTAAGGTTGAAAAGATAACTTATTTCTTTTTTTATAAACCAAGTGTTTGAAGCTACTTTGTTCGGTTTTACACTTCGTATTCCTACAAAAAGCTGGTATATATTCCAGAGCGGTAGAGCAGCTTTACTCTTCGTTGCTGTTTATATTCAAGTGAATTTTCTTGAATACCACCTCGACAGATTCCTTAAATTCCTTCCTTGGAATTTGTCCGCCTGATTCTACAGCCTTGGAAATACTTGTTGGATAAATTCCATCGGCCGCTCTCTCTCTCTCTCTCTCTCTCTCTCTCTCTCTCTCTCTCTTCTCTCTCTCTCTGAAAATACTTTACACAATGAAAAACTTAAGTTTATTACAAACCGTCGAATCTGAAATTGAAATTTTAATTGACGCTAAGGTATTATCAATCGCTACTCGGTCTTCCAAACTCGAAGTTCCTCGTTGGACGAGTGGTTTTCGCGCTCGGCTACCAATCTGGTGGTCCGAAGTTCGATTCCCGACTCGGCCAACGCGGAACCAGAGGAATTTATTTCTGGTGATAGAAATTCATTTCTCGATATAATGTGGTTCGGATCCCACAATAACCTGTAGGTCCCGTTGCTAGGTGACCAATTGTGTTCCTAGCCAAGTAGAAATGTCCAATCCTTTGGGCCAGCCCTAGGGGAGCTGTTAATCAGCTCAATGGTCTGGTAAAACTAAGATATACTTTACTTTTTTCTTCCAAACCCGAAGTTAGATAGTGATACACTACACGAAAGTGTAGCTTATCAAATACTTGTCTTAGCAATTGGTTTTCACAAGCTGCCAGATTTCTGACTCTTCACTCATGGTTAATAAGTTTCTTAAAGCTAATGAACTGCAGAATATTCTGCGAGCATTCATTATTTGATTGTTACTATACGAACTTCGTTTAGTCTTTTGAAGAGCAACTAACCGGCTGCTCAGTGTTGGATTGTTATAGAACTTCATTCACTAAGGGATTGACCCCGTAGAGGGCTTGTGCCGTCAGTGGACCTCATGCGGTACGCTGTAGGCATTACTTAAGGTTCTTTGCAGCGTGCCTTCGGTCCCTAGCTGCAACCACTTTCGTTCCTTTTACTGTACCTCCTTTCACATTCTTTCTTCCTCTTACTTTCCAGTCTTTCCTAACACTTGATTCCTAGTGCAATTGCGAGGTTTTCCTCCTATTACACCTTTCAAACCTTTTACTGTCAATTTCCATTTCAGCGCTGAATGACCTCATAGGTCCGGGTGCTTGTCCTTTGGCCTAAATTTTATATTCAACTCAACTAAGGGATTGGGATAGTTAGACTATTCAAATTGCCTAATTATCAACAATTACATTTCATGGAGTAGAGAGCGTGATTGGTAGAGAAAGTATTCAGCTTGGTGGAGAGCAAATAAGGAGAGTTGATAAGTTTAAGTATTTGGGATCTTTTGTTAACGCTGGAGGAAGTATGAAGAAGAAGTAAAACCGGGTACAGGCAGGCTGGAACAACTGGAGAGCGGCCTCGGGAGTTCTTTGTGACAAAAGAGTGCCGCTTAGGTTAAAAGGAAAATTTCACAAGACGGTGGTAAGAACAGCAATGCTGTATGGTACGGAAACAGCAAGCATGAGAAAAGCAGAGCAGAAGAAGATGGATGTGGCAGAAATGAGAATGCTTAGGTGGATGTCTGGGGTAACAAGAGTGGATAGGATCAGAAATGACTACATAAGGGGGTCAACTAAGGTGGTGGAAGTATCAAAGAAAGTGCAGGAGGGGAGGCTGAGATGGTATGGACACCTGTTGAGGAGAGATGAGGACCACGCTGGGAGACATACTATGGGAGTGGAGGTGCAAGGAAGAAGAAAGAGAGGGAGACCAAGAAAGAGATGGAAGGACTGTGTGAGAGGAGATTTACATGAGAAGGGAATTGATGAGGCAGAAGTGCAAGATAGAAATAGATGGAAACGGCTCATCCGAAACGGCGCCCCATATATGAAAAAGCTGGAAGAAGAGCAGAAGAGCGTGATTGGAATTAGTTACATTTAAATTCTTAAGGTGAGCTGATTTTGTTTCAATTAAGTTAAGGTGTGTATTTACCGTTTACTTTGGTTGAGAATTTATTTCAATATCGAGTAATATCTTTAGTTTTTGTTGTTGTTTTAGTTCACAATTGGGATTTCAACCTCTCTCTGTCTAACATGCATTGATATCATAATAAAGACGAATTTACTCCAGAAGACGAAACAACAAATATTGCCAAATTTGAAACTAAATGTGAAACTATTGAAAATGGTTCAGATTTCGTGGTTCCCGAGTGTCAAAAAACTTTTTTTTTTTTTTTCCCACTTTTTATGAAAAGCAACCCTTTCGGTAATTACAAGGCGATTCCCTGTAATAAAAAGTATATGTTGAACTTCATAATACCTACATATGCTGAAGTGTAAAACTCTAATTAGTAATTCACAAAAATTAACGTAACTAGCTAACGGGACTAACTCGGTTGTTAGGCGGGTGAAGCTTAACGATTGTTGTTCTCTTGCAGAACACTTACACGCAACTTTTCCATTGGAAAGATTGTAATGGCTGTGAAATGTCTTAAAAACATTTGTAATTTTGAGACGGAGAACAATGTGAAATTTTTATATTTTGACTTCAATACTAAAGATAATTGTCGGAGGAGTGTGTGTATATTTTTATTGTGTTCTTATATATATATATATCTATATATATATATATATATATATATATATATATATATATATATATATATATATACATGATATAGTGTGCTAGGAATAATTTGAATATGGTTGCAAATGATATCATAAGGTTACTTATTAATAATATCAATAATTACAAGAGATTTATATTTAATACATGGCAATAGAATAAAGAATAATTAAAGTTCTTTTTTAGAAAAATTATATTTTTGAAAGATGAGAACATTTATTTTGATTACCTCTTTTTTTTTTTTTTTTTTTTTTTTTTTTTTTTTTTTTTTTTGCTGAAAAATTAGTAGGTTATAAGAGTTTCTAATTGTGAATAATTTTCTTTTTGTTTATGTACAAATTTTACTATGTAAATCTACTCTTATGTCTCTCAAGGTTTTAAGTCTAATAATAAAAGAAAAAAATAACAATGTTACCTTCCAAGACAATAAATTTAGTAACTGATATTGGAAATATTCTAAAGCACAATAAAGAGGAATTCCTTGTTATGAGTTCATATGATTTTTTAATGTAACGCCAGTAGAGAATGTGAAACATTAATTAGCGATCTTTCTCAAAATGTAAGAGAGCGAATATTTTCTGAACAGTTTGGTAATGAAGCGAAGTGAATGAAAGTTAACGGAAAATTTTCATTACAAAGAAATTGAAAATACTAAGCAGAAATAACTAAAGTTACTTTGTTTTGTTATGAAACTACGTATGAGTAAGAAAATTTTAAAGAAATTGCAATTTTTTCCTTTATATCAATCATTTAGGCACAAATGTTTTGAATTTCAGATGTCTAGAATTATCTGAATGCATTTGATCAAACTCGACTTCTTACTAAAAAAGAAAAAATGTGCATACAAAAAATTTTAATTAAATGTTAAATGTTTTTAATTTTATGGTGTTTGCACCATGCTATCAATTTCCTTTCACATTGTTTTATTATTTTATCAACTCAATATCTTTCATTCAGAAGCTGACCTGAAGAAATAGTCAAAACTTTCAAATCGCTATTGCGATATCGTAAAGCATTTTCCCGAAAAGTTAACGTATCGTTGTCTAATCTAGACTTCTATAGGTTATGTTAAAGAGAAAACGACTTAATTGACTAGGATATATTGAAAAAAAAAAAATAGTGGGGAAACAAAACCTGGCAGCGTAAGATAGAATATCAGGGTAAAATTAAACAATAATATTATATATGAATTAGTCTAATCCAAAACAGCGGTAAGAGTTTTCCCTATCCCAGAATTTAATTCAACTTTTAATTAAGAGATTCGTCAAATGTTATCACGCCCAAAATTACTAGACTCCGTAGGAGGGTAGCGCCGTCAGTGGACCTCATGCGGTGCACTGTAGGCATTACTTAAGGTTCTTTGCAGAGAGCCTTCGGCCCCTAGCTGCAACCACTTTCATTCCTTTAACTGTACCTCCTTTCACATTCTCTTTCTTCACCTTACATTCCACCCTCTCCTATCACTTGATTCATAGTGCAACTGCTTTGAGGTTTTCCTCCTGTTACACCTTTTACTGTCAATTTCCATTTCAGCGCTGAATGACCTCATAGGTTCCAGTGCGTGGCCTTTGGCCTAAATTCTATATTCAACTCAAAATGA
>NC_061103.1:19829494-19836994 GCF_015104395.2 Macrobrachium nipponense
ATGGGGACAGAATCTTTTACAGTGCTAAAGTTTCTTAATAATTTAGGACTAGAGAGAGGAGAGAGAGAGAGAGAGAGAGTGGGTCATGTGGGTGGAAGCGTTTACATTGCTAAAGTTTCTTGATCATTTAGACGAGAGAGAGAGAGAGAGAGAGAGAGAGAGACAGACAGACAGACAGACAGACAGAGAGAGAGAGAGAGAGAGAGAGAGAGAGAGAAAGTCTTTTTACAGACGATAGAGCAGTTAAACAGTTAGTTATTTTTGGCAATTATCCACTGGAATGGCAACACTGTTGAACTTTATTGCCAACCCGTGGTTAAAACGTTCATTATGCTCATATTGCATACCATGATGCCAGTGTATCTTTCATATATCAACAATTTTATAGAAGAGATACAGACATGAAATATTCTAACTTGCATATATCATGTACAATATACGAAAATGAGCAGCACAATGTCCTTAGTGCATTAAATTGATCCCCCAGGCGATAGTATTAAACATGGCAAAACGCATTTGACCCCCAGGGGCTAGTACTAAACAAGCAAAACACATTTGACCTCACCAGAGGCTAGTACTAAACACGGCAATACACATGTGACCACCCCAGGGCTAGTACTAAACACGGCAAAAACACATTTGACCCCCCCCCCCCAAGGGTTAGGTACTGACCACGGCAAAACAAATTTGACTTCCCCAAGGCCCATTACAAAACACTGTTTTGTCACCCCCAGGGACTAGTACTAAACAAGGCAAAACACATTTGACCCTCCCCCCCCGGACTAGTACTAAACACAGCAAAACCACATTTAACCCTCAGGACCTACTACTAAACACGGCAAAACACTTTGACCTCCCAGAAGTTTACTAAACATAGCAAAACACATTTGACCCACCCAGGGGCTAGTACTAAATACGGCAAAACACATTTGACCTCCCCAAGGAGGCTACTACTAAACATGGCAAAACACAGTTGACCAGCCCCCCCCCCCCCCCCCCCCCCACAGGGGGTTATTAAACACGGAAAACAATGTAGATATATCACCGTCTCGCTATGTTTAGTACTAGCCCTCGAGGGATAAATGTTTCCTAAGCGAATTGATTTCACAATCTTATTGTAACATCAAGGAGGTTGATGTACATATGTAAATTCAACACAACTTCGAGCCCATGCATATCTGCACTGTATCTTTACAATAATGGTTGAGAATTTTCTCTGGAATTCAATTTTTTCTCTATTTTTTTTTTTCTTGTTTTTCTTTGTACTCTGGAACAGTAACCGTCAATTCAAATCTCCCATGAATACTCGCATTTCAATGCCATTCCTGTCTTTGCTCTCCACTACATTTATATTCTAATTTCGAGAAGCCTATTTTCCACTTCCGAGAGAGATCAGCGGTTAAGACTTTCAACCTGGGTTGGCCTTTTGAGATTCTAAGGCAGAAGAAGAAGAAGAAGAAGAAGAAGAAAGAAGAAGAAGAAGAAGAAGAGAAGAAGAAGAAGTTGGATAGGAAAGCAGGACGTCTTCTTTCAAGACCTGGATTCACCATGAAGACTTTTTTCTTTTTTTCTCTCTTTCTTCCTGTTTTTTGTGGCTGATGCGTTTTACTGCTAACATCAGACGAACCTGCTTTGCATACTTATAGCGTTGCTCTCTCTCTCCCTCCTCTCTCTCTCCGTAGCCATTTATCCCCTTCTTGAACTCTCCTTCTTTCTATCTATCTCGATTTGTTCTCTCTCTGGCATTTCTCATCTATGAAATCAGCAACAGTCCTAACCAAAAAGATACAAAAGCATTCATAGATATATTAGAAGGATATAATCCTTCAAACTGGAACAAATCTAATGAAAACATCTTGAAAATAATTGAAGAAGTTCCAAATAAAATCCAAGTGGTCAAGAGACTCATGAAGAAAATATACATAAACCCACATATTCCGACAAAGAAAATGAAATAAGGTGAATCTTGTAATATCCTAATTGATGCATTAGGAAAAAGAATGCCAAAAGCATGCAAACTGTGTAAGGTTTGGTATAGCATAGTCAATCCCACAAAACCTAATCAGAAAATGTGCTGCATGCAACATTCCAGACCCATCCACAGTGTGCTGAGGTAATACAAAGATTTGAGAAAAGATATAAGAATTTTTTGGGTTGGGGGGTTTCAACATGTCTATCATGGATAGACAATGTATTAAATCAAGATTGAATGTACAAATAGTTGAGGATGAGAACAAGAAGAAGAGGAAGAAGAAGAAGAAGAAGAAGAAGAGGAAAAACGGAAGAGAAGTAAACAAAAATGAAATGACAGAAAAAAAATAAGGAAAACAAAGAACAAGATAAAAGTATGGATGCAGAGATACTCATTGATACTACATATGAGGCATAAAGCAGCATACCTACGAAGAAATAAATTACGATATGACAACAGAAAAGCAAATCCCGAAGAGGCTCTACCCAGATCTACACAATGACGGGAAAGAGGAAAAAATAGACAAGAAAGACAAAAATCTGCAACCTTTTGAAAAGAGGGAATTGCAGATTTGGAGAAAGATGTTACTACAAACATCCTAAGATATGTCAAAACTATGAAATTTGGATGGTAAATGTGCATACTTAGATGGATATGGGGATGATTGCAGAGATCTGCATCCAAAAATATGTAAAAACCTAAAAGAAGGAAAAGGATGTAAGTTCGACAAAAAATGCAAATATATGCACCCTGTAGCCATGAATCATAATCAATAATAACCAACCAAGTAATAAAATCCAAAATAAGAAAGAAACAATAAAGAGAGAAATCAAGAATATCAGGTAAAAGAGAAAAGCAAACCACCCATGAGATATGCAGAGGTGTCAGCAAAAATTCAAAGCATCAGCTCCGAAATTCTACTCAAGAGATAATAACTGTATTTATTATGCAAGATATTGCAGAAACGGAGAAATTGCAGATTCAGACACAAAATGAATAATTATGATGAAGGAAGATCAAATATTATGGAAAAGTTGGATTTTTTAATGTCAGAATTTCTGGAAATGAAAAAAAGAACAACATACCAGAACAGGAAAGAGACATGGGAAAATCCTTATTACTACCAGTATTAAATGAAGGAGAAAACACGCAAACCATCATAGTGATGAATGCGCAGGGTTTAGTTACGAGTAACTCAAAAAGAAAAATAGAGTACTTAGAAGAACTAACCCAAATGAAAAGAAAATAGATATAATGAATATAAGTGAAACCTGGTATTCCCAAGAGACCTGGGAATGATGATCAAATAAAAGGGTTCCAAACTTATAGATCAGATAGAAAAAATAGAATCAAGGGGAACCGCAAATAATAAAGGGAGACAAAAAACAAGGAAAAATATATGAGAAATATAGTAACTCAGAATGTGACTAATGAGCGGTAGAATAATTTGAATCTGAAAAATTGATGAACATAGTAATATAGACCTCCTAATACTAAAGAGTTTGACTTAATAATTGAAAAATTGGATGATATATGTAGAAATCACAAGGACTGGACTATTCTCCTATCTGGTGACTTCAACTTTCCTTTCGTAGAATGGAAAGACAGAATAGGAGATTGTGGTTGTACTTATACATATAAAAAAGAGAGTAATAGTAGTGCAGAAGAAATAAGAGGCAATTTGAAAAGCTATTAGATATGCTACTAGAATACAACATTCAACAAAACTAAATCACCTGCCAACAGAAAGGAAAATACTTTAGACCTAGTATTTGTGAACGAGATGAATTATGTTAAAGAAATAATAGTTTATAATGCGAGTATTTCAGACCATAATGTCATAGAATTAACGTTCATTCCAAAGCAAGTGAAATAATGAGATAAGCAAGAAATGAAAAAGTGGGAAGGATATGGAAAATACAACTTCTACAGTAAAAAATATAAAATGGTCAGAAATTAATGAAGAATTAAACAAAGATTGGGATAACATTTTCGTAAGTGATGACATAAGGGTAAATACGGAGATATTATATAAAATATTGGAGAAAATATGAAAAATATATACGAAGAAAAGAAAAGTTAAACATCATTCATGCATGACCAGAAGCCAGGGTCTTGTTCCAGAAAATCAGAAAGTGGAAAAAAGGTCTTGCAAAAGAAAAAAATGCATGGAAAGTTATAGAACTAAAAAGTAAGATAGAAAATGCAGAACAAAAGATTATACAATCAAAAGAAAATGAAAAACGGGACTTGGAAGAAAAAACCCTATTAAATATCAAGCAAAACCCCAAAAACTATTATACTCATATGCGAAGAAGATGAACAGAAGAATAGAAATAGGCCCTCTGAGAATTGAAGGGAGATTAACGAATGAAAAAAAAAGGAAATTTGCAACATACTGGCAGAACGATATAAGAGAGAATTCACCCCTAGAATAGATAATGAAGATAATGATATAGAAGTAAGGGAAGAAATATTGAATATTTGACGACATAGAAAATAATGAAGCTGATATTGTGCAGGCAATTAATGAAATTAAAAAATGGAGCTGCTGCAGGGCCGGATGGAGTCCCTGCTATTTTTGTTAACGAAAGTAGTTCATTCTATCGCAAAGCCACTTGCAATATTATTAAGACAAAGTGTAGATACAGGCAAGATTTATGATGAGCACAATTAGCAATATTATCACCCCTACTTTTCAAAAGTGGATCAAGACTAGAGGCAAGTAATTATAGGCCTGTGATCTAACATCACATATTATGAAAGTGTATGAAAGGGTAATGAAGAAAAATATTATGAAAAATTTAATAAAAAATAATTTGTTTAATATAGGACAACACGGTTTCGTACCCGGAAAAGTACACAAACCCAACTGTTAGTCCACCGTGAGAACATATTCAAAAATATGAAAAGCGGAAATGAAACAGATGTGGTTTATCTAGACTTTGCAAAAGCTTTTGACAAAGTAGACCATAATATATTAGCAAAGAAAATTAGAAAACACAATATCGTAGATAAAGTAGGAAGATGGTTAAAAGAATTTTACACAACAGAAAACAGATAGT
Source organism: Macrobrachium nipponense (assembly GCF_015104395.2). NCBI lineage: Eukaryota > Metazoa > Arthropoda > Malacostraca > Decapoda > Palaemonidae > Macrobrachium > Macrobrachium nipponense. The sequence goes on from NC_061103.1 coordinate 19,834,532, forward strand.
TATTGCAAACGATGAGAAATCGGATGAAACCAAGGTAATATCCGGTGTGCCACAAGGTACGGTGCTAGCTGCAATATTGTTTGTTATTATGATTGAAGACATAGACAGTAATGTTAAGGATTCGGTAGTGAGTAGTTTCGCTGATGACACAAGAATAAGTAGAGAAATTACTTGTGATGAAGATAGGAACGCTCTACAAAGAGACCTTAACAAAGTATATGATTGGGCAGAGGTAAATAGGATGGTATTTAACTCTGATAAATTTGAATCAATAAATTATGGAGACAGAGAAGGAAAGCTATATGCATATAGGGGACCTAATAATGAGGCAATCACAAATAAGGAAGCAGTTAAAGACCTTGGTGTGATGATGAATAGGAACATGTTATGCAATGATCAAATAGCAATTCTGTTGGCAAAATGTAAAGCAAAAATGGGAATGTTGTTACGGCACTTCAAAACAAGAAAAGCTGAACACATGATTATGCTTTATAACACATATGTTCGTAGTCCACTTGAATATTGCAATATGATATGGTACCCACACTATCAAAAGGATATTGCACAAATAGAGAGTGTACAAAGGTCCTTTACAGCTAGAATAGAAGAAGTTAAGGACCTAGACTACTGGGAAAGACTACAATCCTTAAAATTATATATATTCCTAGAAAGGAGAAGAGAACGCTACATGATAATTCAGGCATGGAAAAACAGATAGAAGGAATAAACAGAAAATATCATGGAACTAAAATATCAGAAAGAGCAAGCAGAGGTAGATTAATAGTGCCCAAAACTATACCAGGAAAAATAAGGAAAGCACACAGGACATTAATCCACTACGCACCAGCATCGATAATGCAGCGTCTATTCAATGCGTTGCCAGCTCATCTGAGGAATATATCAGGAGTGAGCTAGATGTGTTTTAAGAATAAGCTCGACAAATATCTAAACTGCATCCCAGACCATCCAAGATTGGAAGATGCAAAATATACCGGAAGATGTACTAGCAACTCTCTGGTAGACATTAGAGGCGCCTCACACTGAGGGACCTGGGGCAACCCGAACGAACTGTAAGGTCTGTAAGGTAAGGTAAGGTCTCTCTCTCTCTCTCTCTGCGCACCTATTTATCCACTTCTTAAACTCAATCTCTTTCTATCTATGTCGATTTGCTGAACTATTTCCGTAACTATTTATTCATCATCTCTTCGTCTCTCCTTTACCATGTATATCTATTTATCTACTCTGTTCATCTCATTTATATAAACTCTCTCTCTCTCTCTCTCCTCTCTCTGTCATTACCCCATCGCGCTAAAAATATTCCACCTTTCAGCAAAGGGCCTCTTTCTCTCTCTCTCTCTCTCTCTCTCTCTCTCTCCTCCTCTCTCTTTCTCTCTCTCTCTCCCGCTCCCTTTCAGGAAACTCATTCCAATTCTGGAGCGTCACGGTTCTGTGCTTTCCACGAGAACCGGGGAACAATAAGGTTTCTTTTATAAAAAGAGCATCGATGCTTACACCCAACTTATATGTGAGTATATGTTTGTTTTCGATTAAGAAGCGGAGAGTTTTGTATGCCTAAGAGCTTTTATACTGTGTTCGGCGGTATTTTCAGCGCGGCAGTTGAGTTGGATGCTTTGGTTTGTTTGCTTCGCTCCAAAGATATCCGTGATATTTTTGCCTAACTTCATTTGGGTTGTTTTTGTGGTCCGAGGTGTTATCATTTTTGCAAGGGGAAATCAATGAACTTCGTTTCTTCTTACGATTACGATTGTGAAAAGAGGTTACTGCTTAATGTCAGTGTTATATCCGTGATATTTTTTACTAATTTTCTTTGGGTTTGTGTATCCGAGGCGATATAATTTTCTTCAAGGTAATCAAGGAACTTCGTTTCTTCTTGCGACTAAGATTTAGAAAAGAGGCAACTGCTTAATGTTAGTTTTAAAATCTGTAAAACTTTGGATGTTTTTTTTGTCCATTCAATTGTGCTTATGTTAAGACTGCAGAAATGTTTATAATTCCTTTTAACAATTTTCAGCTTCCGGTGTCTATTGATGAAGATTCTTTGAACACCAAAACATCAGAAGTTTGGAAACTGGGATTAATTAAAGAGGAGTAAGTTTCCGGAGATTTCGCCTATTCATTACTTGACTCAATTTTGATGTCCACAGTAAGTCTTCGTTTAAGTTTTGCAGTTTTTTGTGTGAGCCTTCGTTCATTACTTAAATATAGGAATCTTTACATTGATCTTTATATCTTAAATCCTACATTTTAATCTCCAAGTCTACATATCCACATTAATTACACTAGCAATTACTTACTAAAGAGCATATTCATCTGCTGCTTCATATATGTAAGTGACTCGCTAGTGTTTTTAAACTATTAACTATGATAAATTCGTAAAGTAACTAAAGTCCTCTCACTTAAGGTAGATTCTTGTGCCTACGAGACGTTTTTTGTTTGTTTGGC
>NC_061103.1:19841994-19848927 GCF_015104395.2 Macrobrachium nipponense
GTCCTCTCGCCCGAAATAGGCCCCGACGGAAAAAAGGTAGAGATCAGCCTGAGCCGCGAAATATTCCTGTGGCAACTCGAGCCGGACGTCCGAAAGCTGCTGACCGAGCGCGTACACCCTAGAGACGACGAACTACTAGAGAAGGCAAAGAAGCTGACGTTGTCAAACAATGCCGCGAAGCTCGCCGCCCCCCCCCCCCGATCCTCCGTGTGCCTGGCCGCAGAAAAGGAAGAAGACGACGACGACCCAACGCAAGAGATCGGCGCCGTATCCCAAGGGAAGTCCTCCCACACGCAGCGAGGTGAAAACTCCTGGTGCCGCTTCCACCGGAGGTTCGGGAGATTCGCCAGGAGGTGCGAAAGCCCTTGCACCTTCCAACAGTCAAAAAACGACGACGGCAAACAAAACCAAGGCCGCCCGTGGCAACGGCCGCGTCGGAACCACACACCGTAGGGTTCTACGTCCGCGACGCGATCTCCGGCCGGAGGAGGTTGGTGGATACGGGGGGGGCAATGCACTCGATATTCCCGCCGTCAGGTAAAAGACCGTAAGCCGCGAGCCCGACAAAACAACCCTCCCTCGTCGCCGCAAACGGGTGACCCCCATCCGTTCCTACGGCACGAAGCCCTCGAGATATCCATCTTGGGGCGAAAAAAACTACGTCTGGGAATTCACAATCGCGGACGTCAGGATCCCGCTACTGGGGGCAGACTTCCTGGCGCAGAACGGCCTCCTGGTGGACGTGGGCCGCAAATGCCTCCTCGACACGGGGACATGCCTTTCCCTTCCACTAGCAGCAGGCCCGGGCGCCCCTACAATTTGTACCATCGCCCCCCACAAATACGGCAACCTCCTGCAGGAGTTCCCCGAAGTCTTCAAGCCGGAACTTCGTCAGGCGGCAGGGACGCCGCCCAAGCACGGGATATTCCACCACATAGCCACCACAGGCCCCCCGGGACACACGCGAAGTTCCGACGACTCCCTCCAGGCCGCCTCCAGGAGGCGAAGCAGGCGTTCTCGGAGATGGAACGAATGGGGCATCTGCAAGAAAGCATCGATGCCCTTGGGCGTCGCCCCTGCACATGGTACAGAAACCTGACGGCACCTGGAGGCCCTGCGGAGACTACAGAAGACTCAACCTCGCTACAATCCCCGACCAATACCCCTTGCCCAAACATGCAGGATTTGACAGGGGCCCTTCATGGGGCGAAGGTCTTCACAAAAATGACCTCTTAAAATCCTATTTCCAGGTTCCAGTGCACCCCGAGGATGTCCCCAAGACTGCCATCATCACGCCTTTTGGCTCCTTCGTTTTTCCATTACTCAACCTTCGGCCTGAGGAATGCAGGGGCCACCTTCCAGCGCCTGATGGACGCATCCTGGGGGACCTGCCCTTCTGCGTCTGCTACGTCGACGATATCTTGATTTTTTCCAGGTCCTTGGAGGAGCACCTACATCACGTCCGAGCGGTCCTGAAGCGCCTGCAGGAAAACGGGCTGGTCGTCCGTTTCGACAAATGCACCTTCGGCGCCGAGAAGGTGGACTTCCTCGGACACGAGATCTCCGCGACGGGCGTGCGCCCCATGGCCTCGAAGGTAGGCGTGGTGCAGAAGTTCCCAACACCAAACCACGGTCAAGTCCCTGCAGGAGTTCATCGGAATGGTCCAATTACCTACCCGCCGATTCATCCCCGCCGCCGCCCGCGCACCATGTCTCCTCTAACACAGGTCCTGAAGGGGAAACCAAAGGCCCTAACGTGGGAGGCCGAACAAGAGAAGGTTTCAACGAGACGAAGAGGGCCCTCGCCAGAGCGGCGACATTATGCCACCACCCTAGACCCTGCTGCACCTTTACGCCACTCACCACCGACGCCAGCAAACGTCCCCGCCTGCGGGGCTGTCCTCGAGCAGGTGGTCCAGGGCGAGCCCCAGCCACTCGCCTTCTACAGCAAAAAACTATCAGCCGCCGAGACGAGGTACAGCACGTTCGACCGCGAACTCCTGGCAGTGTACCAAGCAGTGCGACATTTCCGCTACCTCCTCGAGGGCTAACCCCCTTTACGATCAGGACGGACCACCTCCCTTTGGTACACGCCTTCACCAAGGCGGGCGAACGCTTGGTCCAGCGAGACAACAGAGGCACCTAGCAGCCATCGCAGAGTTCGGTTGCACCATCCAGTACGTGCCTGGCGAGAAGAACCCCGTGGCAGACGCCCTATCGAGGATAGAAATCAACGCCGTGCGTCTCGGGGTCGACTACGAAGACCTCGCCCGGGAACAGGTGCTGCCGACCCGAGACTGCCGCATACCGCACTGCTATCACCGCCCTCAAGTGGGAAGACGTGCCTTTCGGACCCGCAGGCATGACGCTCCTCTGCGACATCAGCACGGGCCGTCCGCGCCCGCTGATTCCCAGCCTCCAACGAAGGAAAGCCGTGTTCGACGTCATACACGGACTCTCGCACCCCTCGGGCCGGACGACGGTGCGCCTCCTGACGGAGAAGTTCGTCTGGCATGGAATTCGGAAGGACTCCCTCGAGTGGGCCAGGACCTGCGTGCCTTGCCAAACTAGCAAAATCAGTCGGCACACGGAATCAGGCGTGGGGAAATTTCCGCAGCCGAAACGAAGATTCGGCCACATCCACATAGACGTCGTTGGCCCCCTGCCCCCGTCGGAAGGCGCCAGGTACCTCCTGACGGTAATCGATCGCTCCACCAGATGGCCCGAGGCAACGTCGATGTCGGAGGCGACCACGAAAGCATGTGCCGAAGCACTCCTCGCCAGCTGGATCAGTCGATTCGGAGTGCCAGACGAAATCACGACAGACCGCGGACCAGTTTTTCCTGTCGGAGTTTGTGGACTGCCCTGGCCCGCCTAATGGGAACGTCGCTACATGCACCACCGCCTACAAACCAGCAGCTAACGGCATGGTGGAGAGAGTCCACCGTTCGATCAAGGCTTCCCTGATGGCGCGCTGCACCGACGAAAATTGGAAGAGCCAACTACGGGGTGGGGTCCTCCTCGGTCTCAGGACTTGCACCGGGGCAAACGGCGAGGCATCACCCGCGGAGAAGGTATACGGGGAGCCATTAACAGTCCCTGGCGAGTTCTTCCCGACCAATGCCGACGACGCTGACGTCTCCATCGCCAGGCTTCGGGAATCCGCCGGGAAGTTCACGCCCTGCGTCAAAAACCTTCTCCGACAGAACCAAACAGTTTTTCCTCCGAAGGCCCTATCATCGTGCAAGCCCACGTCTTTCGTCAGGGACGACGCCGACCGCCCGCCTCTAACGAGACCCTACCGCGGTCCCTTCCGCGTCCTACGACGCACTGACAAGGCATATCTCTTATCCATCCAACGGTCGCGAGGACTGGGTCACAATCGATCGCCTGAAACCAGCCTTCATCATGGACGAGGACCTCGCAGACGCGGATTCCACAGGGCGCCTCAATCTTCCTCGGAAAAAAGCGACTCCTTCGATCGCCAAACCTCCTAGCCGTAGCCGGCGGCCGCCCTCGAAAGACGGTCGAAAACCCCCCGAGGATCACCTCAGGGGAGGCATCCAGTCCCCGGAAAACCCCCGAGGATCTACCACAACAACTAATATCACGCACCCGAGGGCGCCTCCGCCGTCCAGCTCGCTTCCGCGAGTGACTACCCGAAGTACAAAGAAGTCAGCCAACAATCATACCTAATTATTGTCTTAGGGGGGAGTATTTGTAAGGACAACGCTTATTCATAATTTTCTCTGTACATAATTCATCATTCGCGTTGTTCTTATTTCCCCTGAGAGAGCATTCAGCGGGCGTTTCCGTCAGTGTATAAAGCTTGTATAACCAACATATTGTGTACTTTTATATTTTGTATTTTATGTCTCTCAAGAAACACAAATCGGGTCTCGCCGACCCACTTTTTCTCTCTCGCGGGTCGGTGACCACATTTCCGTCCGCATGCGTATATTTATATTTCCCTTGACTGTAATAAAGATCAGTACACTTCTACCTGCCTCTTTGTCCACCTCACATGGTCCTCGTTCGAATATATTTTGTGAAGATAAACAATTATAATATCGTGAATATTAAAAAAATATAAACCGAATAATACTAAAACAAATAAGATTAGATTTTCATGGTGACAATGATAGGTTTAATTTTATATCCTATTGCACATTTAATTAGTTATCAGTTTCCCATTATAATCATTTGGGCAATGGCTATAGGCACTGATTAGATTTCTATTATGTGGATATTGTAAACTGCGCATTGAATTCTGAATGAGCCACCCCGCGCAACACCCCCCCTTTACGAACCACAGAAAACCGTTTTTTTCCCCCCTTGCTTTTTTTCAACAAAAGAGATATTCCATTTTCTTTCTTTGCCTTACCTTATTGATATGGGAAATAAAACAGCGTGAGATGATTTGGCCTATAACTTCTTCCCTGAATAAATTTGGCTTTCAACATTGCATGAGCATTCATAAAGTGTTTAAAGCTCTGAGAATTGTCCCAGAAGGCCTAGTTTATCCAAATATCATCAGCATCTCAGCCGTAATACTTCTCCGGTCACATACGCGATTGATAAGTGGTTCTATAGGTATGACCGAAGTTAATATTTTAAATCCTAACTTGCCGTTTTAAGTCATAATTTGCTATTCTAAGTCCTAGTTTACCATTTAAGTCCTAATTTTCTATTCAAGTCCTAATTTGCTATTTAAGTCCTAATTTTGCTATTTGAAAACACGAACCTAGCTAGTAGGGGAAAGTCCCTTATTTCTCAATTAATGTTCTTTTTTTAAACGTAAGTGGAATTGCCACGTTAGATCTTGTATGATTTAGGATGAGGACGAAACCTCAAAAAAAAAAAAAAAATCAGAATAAGATATCACTTAACTCCGCCCACGTTTCCCTGTACTTTAAACCAGGATTCACAGGTCATGGTTTGTTTGCTTTGTTTGTTTGTATGGTGCTTTTACGTTGCATGGAACCAGTGGTTATTCAGCAACGGGACCAACGGCTTTACGTGACTTCCGAACCACGTCGAGAGTGAACTTCTTTCACACAGTTCATGGGCACCAGTAGGGAAGACAAATGATACAGTTTTGAATTATCAGAGTACGCCTAACTGTAACTATATTTCCGTGTAGGAGGCTCTTGTCTTCATACTTCGTACTGCTGTGGGTACAGAGTCTCTGGTGGGTAAACAGGCAGAACATGACTCGTTGTTTTAAGTTGCCCTTTGTTCCCATCTTCAATGGACAACATTCTTCTTTCTGTCACTGGACTTGAATCAAAGGGTGCCCTTTGTATTGCAGTTCGTCTCCCGCCACGGTTCAATAAGGACGAATTCCATGGGGTTTTTAAAATGTTTTCCTTCAGTTTCTTATTTGGAATCTGCCATTAGAAGCATCTTGAACCGCATTACAGCACTGTTGGAACCATAAATGAATGTTTTGATGGGCCTTTCATACTTGATACACACACACACACACACACACACACACACATATATATATATATATATATATATATATATATATATATATATCAAGGATAAAAGCCCATTAAAACACTCCTTACCTTTAAATCCAGAGTGTTTCAATGGGCCTTTTATACTTATATATATATATATATATATATATATATATATATATATTATATATATATATATATATATATGTGTGTGGTGTGTGTGTGTGTGTGTGTGTGTAATGTATATATGTATGTACATTACACACTCATACACACTCACACACACACACATTTATATATATATATATATATATATATATATATATATATATATATATATATATATATATATATATATATATATATATATATATATATATAAGTATTAGCAATAGCCTACCTTTGAGTTAAATAGACTTAATTTCAACGCAACAGGTAATTAATGATATCTTCACCATATCTCATTCTTGACGAATAAACTTGAAAATGAAATAAATTTAAGACAATGTCTGCCTCTAACCAAATGAAGAATCAAGTTGAGTCTATTTTGGACCTCTAACTGCAAGAATGACATTGCTGGCTAATTAAATTTAACTAGAACATTACATTATCCAAGTTATGGTAGTGAAAATACGTAATTGCCAATTGAACGATACGAATGTCCACTACATCTGCTGGTATACCCTTCCTCCGTTAATTGGATCCATGGGGGTGTATGTGTGTAGGGGGGGGGGGGAGGGGGTTTCTTAGCGGCATCAATGCACCTCACGTGGTACCACTGTAGGCATTACTTAAGTGTCATTGCAGCGTCCCTTCGTCCCCTAGCTGCAACCTCTTTCATTCCTTTTACTGTACCTCCCGTTCATATTCTCTTTCTTCCATCTGACTTTCCATCCTCTCTAACGTTGTGTCCTAATGCAACTGCCAAGATTTTCCTTCTGTGACGCCTTTCAAACCTTACTGTCAATTCCCTCTTTATAGTTCTTCAGTGGACGAGTGGGTTGCCTACTTGCCTATCAATCTGGTAGGCCGAGTTCGTTTTCCGCTGCTGCCAGCGAGGAACCAGAGGAATTTATTTCTGTGATAGAAATTCATTTCTCGATGTGGTTCGGATCCCACAATAAGCTGTAGGTCCCGTTGCTAAGTAACCAACTGGTTCCTAGCCACGTGAAAATATCTAATCCTTCAGACCAGCCGTAGAGAGCTGTTAATCAGCTCGGTGGTCTTGTTAAACTAAGACATACTTAAATGTTTTTTAACTTCCTAAGGAGGCAGCGAGTGGCCGGTAATAAAGTCACAGGAAAGAGAGGTCACAGAAAAGAAGTCATAAATTTGGCTAAGGAAAAAAGTCACGGGGAAAAAAAATTTCACATTAATTCCCCTTGTCTTTTTTTTTTTTTTTTTTATGTTTTCACGGTCATCCCCAACGGGATTGTACTAAACGCGCCTCAAAGGTGGATAATAA
>NC_061103.1:19849427-19859427 GCF_015104395.2 Macrobrachium nipponense
TGCTCCGAAGCTCTAGCGCGACCCAACATTTAACGCCATCTAATCCAACCAGAACTTGAATAATGGAATGAAATTCAGTGCATTATGAAATAACTTAGTGAATATAATTCTATCCCTTGAACTTAACTTGAGACTATAGAAGTTTAATAGTGTTGCTGGTAAATATATCCGCAATATATTTACATGAATTGACTAATTATTGTTATGGAAAAGGCAATGGAAACAAAGAGAGAAAAAGTGCTTGCATAAGTATTATTATTTCTGGCTTTTTAAGACTGATGATTAGAGGAGGGGACGGGGGAGCGAGGGAGACGATAAGAGGGAGAAGGGGTCGAGGGAGATAGGAGGATTCGAACCTCTTGTATCCCGTCATTTCACTAGTGACTAGAGCCTAGTACAGGACAGTGTATGCTATGCCTTTGGAAACTTAATATTTAACGACAACCTTGCTGGTTATTTTATACAAGTATCAAAATTTCACAAGGATTAAGGTTGAAAAGATAACTTATTTCTTTTTTTTATAAACCAAGTGTTTGAAGCTACTTTGTTCGGTTTTTACACTTCGTATTCCAACAAAAGCTGGTATATATTCCAGAGCGGTAGAGCAGCTTTACTCTTCGTTGCTGTTTATATTCAAGTGAATTTCTTGAATACCACCTCGACAGATTCCTTAAATTCCTTCCTTGGAATTTGTCCGCCTGATTCTACAGCCTTGGAAATACTTGTTGGATAAATTCCATCGGCCGTTCTCTCTCTCTCTTCTCTCTCTCTCTCTCTCTCTCTCTCTCTCTTTTCTCTCTCTCTCTGAAAATACTTTACACAATGAAAAACTTAAGTTTATTACAAACCGTCGAATCTGAAATTGAAATTTTAATTGACGCTAAGGTATTATCAATCGCTACTCGGTCTTCCTAACTCGAAGTTCCTCGTTGGACGAGTGGTTTTCGCGCTCGGCTACCAATCTGGTGGTCCGAAGTTCGATTCCCGACTCGGCCAACGCGGAACCAGAGGAATTTATTTCTGGTGATAGAAATTCATTTCTCGATATAATGTGGTTCGGATCCCACAATAACCTGTAGGTCCCGTTGCTAGGTGACCAATTGTGTTCCTAGCCAAGTAGAAATGTCCAATCCTTTGGGCCAGCCCTAGGGGAGCTGTTAATCAGCTCAATGGTCTGGTAAAACTAAGATATACTTTACTTTTTTCTTCCAAACCCGAAGTTAGATAGTGATACACTACACGAAAGTGTAGCTTATCAAATACTTGTCTTAGCTATTGGTATTCACAAGCTGCCAGATTTCTGACTCTTCACTCATGGTTAATAAGTTTCTTAAAGCTAATGAACTGCAGAATATTCTGCGAGCATTCATTATTAGATTGTTACTATACGAACTTCGTTTAGTCTTTTGAAGAGCAATAACGGCTACTCAGTGTTGGATTGTATAGCAACTTCATTCACTAAGGGATTGACCCCGTAGAGGGCTTGTGCCGTCAGTGGACCTCATGCGGTACGCTGTAGGCATTACTTAAGGTTCTTTGCAGCGTGCCTTCGGTCCCTAGCTGCAACCACTTTCGTTCCTTTTACTGTACCTCCTTTCACATTCTTTCTTCCTCTTACTTTCCAGTCTTTCCTAACACATTGATTTCCTAGTGCAATTGCGAGGTTTTTCCTCCTATTACACCTTTCAAACCTTTTACTGTCAATTTCCATTTCAGCGCTGAATGACCTCATAGGTCCGGGTGCTTGTCCTTTGGCCTAAATTTTATATTCAACTCAACTAAGGGATTGGGATAGTTAGACTATTCAAATTGCCTAATTATCAACAATTACATTTCATGGAGTAGAGAGCGTGATTGGAATTAGTTACATTTAAATTCTTAAGGTGAGCTGATTTTGTTTCAATTAAGTTAAGGTATGTATTTACCGTTTACTTTGGTTGAGAAATTTATTTCAATATCGTGTAATATCTTTAGTTTTTGTTGTTGTTTTAGTTCACAATTGGGATTTCAACCTCTCTCTGTCTAACATGCATTGATATCATAATAAAGACGAATTTACTCCAGAAGACGAAACAACAAATATTGCCAAATTTGAAACTAAATGTGAAACTATTGAAAATGGTTCAGATTTCGTGGTTCCCGAGTGTCAAAAAACTTTTTTTTCCCACTTTTTATGAAAAGCAACCCTTTCGGTAATTACAAGGCGATTCCCTGTTGTAATAAAAAGTATATGTTGAACTTCATAATAGCCTACATATACTGAAGTGTAAAACTCTAATTAGTAATTCACAAGTTAACGTAACTAGCTAACGGGACTAACTCGGTTGTTAGGCGGGTGAAGCTTAACGATTGTTGTTCTCTTGCAGAACACTTACACGCAACTTTTCCATTGGAAAGATTGTAATGGCTGTGAAATGTCTTAAAAACATTTGTAATTTTGATACGGAGAACATGTGAATTTTTATATTTTGACTTCAATACTAAAGATAATTTGTCGGAGGAGTGTGTGGTATATTTTTATTGTGTTTCTTTATATATATATATATATATATATATATATATATATATTATAATATTATATATATATATATATATAATTACATGATATAGTGTGCTAGGAATAATTTGAATATGGTTGCAAATGATATCATAAGGTTACTTATTAATAATATCAATAATTACAAGAGATTTATATTTAATACATGGCAATAGAATAAAGAATAATTACAGTTCTTTTTTAGAAAAATTATATTTTTGAAAGATGAGAACATTTATTTTGATTATCTCTTTTTTTTTTTTTTTTTTTTTTTTTTTTTTCTTTTTTTTTTTGCTGAAAAATTAGTAGGTTATAAGAGTTTCTAATTGTGAATAATTTTCTTTTTGTTTATGTACAAATTTTACTATGTAAATCTACTCTTATGTCTCTCAAGGTTTTAAGTCTAATAATAAAAGAAAAAAATAACAATGTTACCTTCCAAGACAATAAATTTAGTAACTGATATTGGAAATATTCTAAAGCACAATAAAGAGAATTCCTTGTTATGAGTTCATATGATTTTTTAATGTAACGCCAGTAGAGAATGTGAAACATTAATTAGCGATCTTTCTCAAAATGTAAGAGAGCGAATATTTTCTGAACAGTTTGGTAATGAAGCGAAGTGAATGAAAGTTAACGGAAAATTTTCATTACAAAGAAATTGAAAATACTAAGCAGAAATAACTAAAGTTACTTTGTTTTGTTATGAAACTACGTATGAGTAAGAAAATTTTAAAGAAATTGCAATTTTTTCCTTTATATCAATCATTTAGGCACAAATGTTTTTGAATTTCAGATGTCTAGAATTATCTGAATGCATTTGATCAAACTCGACTTCTTAACTTAAAAAAAGAAAAAATCGTGCATACAAAAAATTTTAATTAAATGTTAAATGTTTTTAATTTTATGGTGTTTGCACCATGCTATCAATTTCCTTTCACATTGTTTTATTATTTTATCAACTCAATATCTTTCATTCAGAAGCTGACCTGAAGAAATAGTCAAAACTTTCAAATCGCTATTGCGATATCGTAAAGCATTTTCCCGAAAAGTTAACGTATCGTTGTCTAATCTAGACTTCTATAGGTTATGTTAAAGAGAAAACGACTTAATTGACTAGGATATATTGAAAAAAAAATAGTGGGGAAACTGGCAGCGTAAGATAGAATATCAGGGTAAAATTAAACAATAATATTATTCTATATGAATTAGTCTAATCCAAAACAGCGGTAAGAGTTTTCCCTATCCCAGAATTTAATTCAACTTTTAATTAAGAGATTCGTCAAATGTTATCACGCCCAAAATGACTAGACTCCGTAGGAGGGTAGCGCCGTCAGTGGACCTCATGCGGTGCACTGTAGGCATTACTTAAGGTTCTTTGCAGAGAGCCTTCGGCCCCTAGCTGCAACCACTTTCATTCCTTTAACTGTACCTCCTTTCACATTCTCTTTCTTCACCTTACATTCCACCCTCTCCTATCACTTGATTCATAGTGCAACTGCTTTGAGGTTTTCCTCCTGTTACACCTTTTACTGTCAATTTCCATTTCAGCGCTGAATGACCTCATAGGTTCCAGTGCGTGGCCTTTGGCCTAAATTCTATATTCAACTCAAAATGACCAGTGGGATTTCATACCGTTGACGAGAGAGAGAGAGAGAGAGAGAGAGAGAGACGCTTTTAGACGATAATGGTGGTTGTTATTCTCTACCGAGCAAGAGCCCTCCTCCTCATAATTATGCGAGAAAGCAAATGAGAGACAAAAGCAAATTTGCCCTTTGTAATGACGTCGGGTCAATTAGATGTTACGACGCTGAGTCGATATCTCATTAGCGCGTGGCAACATCGGAGCGGTAATGGCTTATCATTATCTAACGCATATGATTAACTGGAGGAAATTACTTTGAATGCAACGAAGAACGAAGGTTGAACTGGCGTGTGAAACAGTATTTCAAGATAGACGCAAGAAAACAATCTCTCTCTCTCTCTCTCTCTCTCTCTCTCTCTCTCTCTCTCTCTCTCTCTCTCAATTTGTCGGAAGATTCTACATAAAAATTGGCATTAAAATGCATTAAATACTAAAAAGAGTACTAAAACACATAGGCCTAACTGGCGTTAGAATTAGACATTCGAAGATATAGAGCCAACCTCTCTCTCTCTCTCTCTCTCTCTCTCTCTCTCTCTCTCTCTCTCTCAATATTTGCCGGGATAACCTGCCACACAATCTGCATTGAATTATATTAAATAAGTGCGCGTGATGCACCAGTTAGAAATCGATATTCGACGATATACAGCCAACCTCTCTCTCTCTCTCTCTCTCTCTCTCTCTCTCTCTCTCTCTCTCTCTCTCTCTCTCTCTCCGGGGAGATTCTGCAACAACATTTAGAGCGAGAGCTTCATTAGCATAAGAATTGAAGCTTTTCATGGGGGCTCCAGGGATGCTCGTCCAGAATGATGAGTTAAAGTTGGAGGCGACTTGGAAGGCTCAGGTGAGGTTGACTTCTAGTGCATCAACCTCTCTCTCTCTCTCTCTCTCTCTCTCTCTCTCTCTCTCTCTCTCTATGTATGTGTGAGTCTATGCTTCGGGGTTTAAGAAGGTTTATTACAGATTATCTAATGTCGATAATTTACTGTCAAAACAGATCGTTATTCCTGACAGCTTCACTCAACCATGGACAACGAGTTTATGGCATAGATCTCTCACTGATCCGTCTTCTATTAGACCTACTCTCTCTCTCTCTCTCTCTCTCTCTCTCTCTCTCTCTCTCTCTCTCTCTCTCTCTCTCTCTCAGAGATGGAGAGATAGTATGAGAGATGGAGAGATAGAAAGGATATATTATTAACTCAATTTTTGCATCATATATTGATAACTCTTTAAAACGTGGAAGATACCAGAAAAACTCTCTCTCTCTCTCTCTCTCTCTCTTTATATATATATATATATATATATGTATATATATTATATATCTATATATATTGTTCAATGGATTAGAGTTTTAATTCAAATTAATCAAACGAAATTGCTTTTTCAAGCACGCCTATCAAGAGATAAATTACGCAATTAATTAAAATCAGGCTCAACAAATTTGCCGTCACTCAGACATTCCATAAAGAGAAGAAAATCTCTGCAATTTATTTCAGGTGGAAAATGAACCCTACAATTTGGTTAGTTAGCGAAATCGTCACGACTTCCATTTTTAAATGGTTGGCTCGTGCCGTTTGACTTAATAGCAACATTATACAGATGTTAACTAGGATTTTTTTTTAATAAAATCGTTTTAGTTGCAGGAAACTGATATTTATCAATTAACCTTCGAATTCCAAAAAAGGTGTGCAACTGTTATCGGTACAAAAATTCATTATGAAACCATTTCTTGCGATATGGCGAAACTGCTTTGAATTGTATGGTCCAGCAAACAAGTATTCAAGTATTTCCGTTGGGAAAACATATAGAGTTGATAAACCTTATTTGTCATATTAAATGGAAAAATGAACAAAAATGTCTAGGTTGACCCTTAATAATCATTTTAGAATCCATCAAGGCTAAGTATTTACAGGGTATAATCCTTAATTAATGACCATTTAAAGAAAATGGGAAATTTTACCATTCGCAAAGAGTGAACTCTCAGTAGGGATAACTTTCCTCTCTCTCTCTCTCTCTCTCTCTCTCTCTCTCTCTCTCTATGTATGTGTGAGTATATGCTTCGGGGTTTAAGAAGGTTTATTACAGATTATCTAATGTCGATAATTTACAGTCAAAACAGATCGTTATTCCTGACAGCTTCACTCAACCATGGACAACGAGTTTATGGCATAGATCTCTCACTGATCCGTCTTCTATTAGACCTACTCTCTCTCTCTCTCTCTCTCTCTCTCTCTCTCTCTCTCTCTCTCTCTCTCTCTCTCTCTCCGTTTTATGAAGGTTAAAGGACAAGGCTTTAGAAAGTCTCATTGCATATTATCAAGTTGAAATTATGCTCTGCCTCAAAAGCCTTTTCTTTCAACAAGTTATTTCATGGTCAATGAACTGCGAAGTTATGGTAATGTCCCTCCCACCGACTCACCTCTTGGCTAGCTGGGGAGAGAGAGAGAGAGAGAGAGAGAGAGAGAGAGAGAGATGGGTCATGGGGACAGAATCTTTTATAGTGCTAAAGTTTCTTAATAATTTAGGACTAGAGAGAGAGAGAGAGTGGGTCATGTGGGTGGAAGCTTTTACATTGCTAATGTATCTTGATAATTTTAGACGAGAGAGAGAGAGAGAGAGAGAGAGAGAGAGAGAGAGAGAGAGAGTCTTTTACAGACGATAGAGCAGTTAAACAGTTAGTTATTTTTGGCAGTTATCCACTGGAATGGCAACACTGTTGAACTTTATTGCCAACCCGTGGTTAAAACGTTCATTATGCTCATATTGCATACCATGACTGCCAGTGTATCTTTCATATATCAACAATTTTATAGAAGAGATACAGCCATGAAATATTCTAACTTTCATATAACATGTATCAATATACGAAAATGAGCAGCACAATGTCCTTAGTGCATTAAATTGATCCCCCAGGCGATAGTACTAAACATGGCAAAGCACATTTGACCTCACCAGAGGCTAGTACTACACACGGCAAAACACATTTGGCCCAACCAGGGGCTAGTGCTAAACAGAAAAAAAGACATTTAACCCCCAGGGGTTAGTATTGAACACGGCAAAAGCCATTTGACCCTCAGGGGCTAGTACTAAGTATGGCAAAACACATTTGACCTCCAGGGGCTAGTGCTAAACACGACAAAACACATTTGACCCCCAATGGCTAGTACCTAACATGGCAAAATACATTTGATCCAAAGGGGCTAGTATTAAACACGGAAAACACATTTGACCATCAGGGCCTACTACTAAACACGGCAAAACACATTTGACCCCCAAAGGTCTATTACTAAACATGGCAAAACACATTTGATCCACAGGGGCTGATACTAAACACGACAAAACCCTTTTGAGCACCCCAGGTGATAGTACTAAACATGGCAAAACATATTTGACTCCCAGGGGCTAGTACTAAACAAGGCAAAACACATTTGACCCCACAAGGGTTAGTACTGACCACGGCAAAACATATTTGACTTCCCCAAGGCCCATTACAAAACACTGTTTTCTCCCCCCCAGGGACTAGTACTAAACACGGCAAAAAAAAACATTTGACCCCCCCCCCCTGGGACTAGTACTAAACACAGCAAAACACATTTGACCCTCAGGACTTACTACTAAACACGGCAAAACACGTTTGACCTCCCCAGAAGTTTACTAAACATAGCAAAACACATTTGACCCACCCAGGGGCTAGTACTAAATACGGCAAAACACATTTGACCTCCCCAGAGGCTACTACTAAACATGGCAAAACACAGTTGACCAGCCCCCCCCCCCCCCCCCGGGGTTATTAAACACGGAAAACAATGTAGATATATCACCGTCTCGCCATGTTTAGTACTAGCCCTCGAGGGATAAAATGTTCCTAAGCGAATTGATTTCACAATCTTATTGTATCATCAAGGAGGTTGATGTAACATATGTAAATTCAACATAACTTCGAGCCCATGCATATCTGCACTGTATCTTTACAATAATGGTTGAGAATTTTCTCTGGAATTCAATTTTTTCTCTATTTTTTTTCTTGTTTTTCTTTGTACTCTGGAACAGTAACCGTCAATTCAAATCTCCCATGAATACTCGCATTTCAATGCCATTCCTGTCTTTGCTCTCCACTACATTTATATTCTAATTTCGAGAAGCCTATTTTCCACTTCCGAGAGAGATCAGCGGTTAAGATTTTCAACCTGGGTTGGCCTTTTGAGATTCTAAGGCAGAAGAAGAAGAGAAGAAGAAGAAGAAGAAGAAGAAGTTGGTAGGAAAGCAGGACGTCTCCTTTCAAGACCTCGATTCGCCATGAAGACTTTTTCCTTTTTTTCTTCTCCTTCTTCTTGTTTTTTTGGCTGATGCGTTTTACTGCTAACATCAGACGAACCTGCTTTGCATACTTATAGCGTTGCTCTCTCTCTCTCTCTCTCTCTCTCTCTCTCTCTCTCTCTCGTAGCCATTTATCCCCTTCTTGAGCTCTTCTTCTTTCTATCTATCTCGATTTGTTCTCTCTCTCTCTCTCTCTCTCTCTCTCTCTCTCTCTCTCTCTCTCTCCGTAGCCATTTATCCCCTTCTTGAGTCTTCTTCTTTATATCTATCTCGATTTGTTCTCTCTCTCTCTCTCTCTCTCTCTCTCTCTCTCTCTCTCTCACTCCAGTGGCGGATTTGGGAGGGGGGGGAGGGGGTGCCGAGCTGACCATGTCCTTGGGCCCCGCAACTCATAAAAATAAATATATTAGAATTAATTTAATAATAATAATACTAATGATATAGAGGTGCTCAATTCGGAAATAAATCCCGGATACCAACCCCGCCCCCACCCCAACCAGGGCCTCCTAAGGTCTAGGGACCCGCACACCCTTAATCTGCCTCTCTCTCTCTCTCTCTCTCTCTCTCTCTCTGCGCACCTATCTATCCACTACTAAAACTCAATCTCTTTCTATCTATGTCGATTTGCTGAACTATTTCCGTAACTATTTATTCATTATCTCTTCGTCTCTCCTTTACCATGTATATCTACTTATCTACTCTGTTCATCTCATTTATATAAACTCTCTCTCTCTCTCTCTGTCATTACCCCATCGCGCTAAAATATTCCACCTTTCAGCAAAGGGCCTCTCTCTCTCTCTCTCTTTCTCTCTCCCGCTCCCTTTCAGGAAACTCATTCCAATTCTGGAGCGTCACGGTTCTGTGCTTTCCACGAGAACCGGGGAACAATTAAGGTTTCTTTTATAAAAAGAGCATCGATGCTTACACCCAACTTTTATGTGAGTATATGTTTGTTTTCGATTAAGAAGCGGAGAGTTTGTATGCCTAAGAGCTTTTATGCTGTGGTCGGCGGTATTTTCAGCGCGGCAGTTGAGTAGGATGCTTCGCTGTTGTTTTGCTTCACTCCAAAGATATCCGTGATATCTTTTGCCTAACTTCATTTGGGTTGTTTTTGTGTCCGAGGTGTTATCATTTTTGCAAGGGGAAATCAATGAACTTCGTTTCTTCTTACGATTAGGATTGTGAAAAGAGGTTACTGCTTAATGTCAGTGTTATATCCGTGATGTTTTTTTACTCATTTTCTTTGGGTTTGTATCCGAGGCGATATCATTTTCTTCAAGGGTAATCAAGGAACTTCGTTTCTTCTTGCGACTAAGATTTAGAAAAGCGGTAACTGCTTAATGTTAGGTTTTAAAATCTGTAAAACTTTGGATGTTTTGTCCATTCAATTGTGCTTATGTTAAGACTGCAGAAATGTTTATAATTCCTTTTAACAATTTTCAGCTTCCGGTGTCTATTGATGAAGCTTCTTCGAACACCAAAACATCAGAAGTTTGGAAACTGGG
>NC_061103.1:19864427-19871311 GCF_015104395.2 Macrobrachium nipponense
GGATTCACAGTTCATGGTTTGTTTGCTTTGTTTGTTTGTATGGTGCTTTTACGTTGCATGGAACCAGTGGTTATTCAGCAACGGGACCAACGGCTTTACGTGACTTCCGAACCACGTCGAGAGTGAACTTCTTTCACACAGTCATGGGCACCAGTAGGGAAGACAAAATGATACAGTTTTTGAATTATCAGAGTACGCCTAACTGTAACTATATTTCCGTGTAGGGGAGGCTCCTTCGTACTGCTTGGTGGGTCACAGAGTCTCTGGTGGGTAAACAGGCAGAACATGACTCGTTGTTTTAAGTTGCCCTTTGTTCCCATCTTCAATGGACAACATTCTTCTTTCTGTCACTGGACCTTGAATCAAAGGGTGCCCTTTGTATTGCAGTCGTCTCCCGCCACGTTCAATAAGGACGAATTCCACGGGGTTTAAAATGTTTTCCTTCAGTTTCTTATTTGGAATCTGCCATTAGAAGCATCTTGAACCGCATTACAGCACTGTTGGAACCATAAATGAATGTTTTGATGGGCCTTTCATACTTGATACACACACACACACACACACAAACATATATATATATATATATATATCTATATATATATATATATATATATATATATATATATATATATATATATATATCAAGGATAAAAGCCCATTAAAACACTCCTTACCTTTAAATCCAGAGTGTTTCAATGGGCCTTTTATACATATACATATATATATATATATATATATATATATATATATATATATATATATATATATATATATGTGTGTGTGTGTGTGTGTGTTGTATAATGTATATATGTATGTACATTACACACTCATACACACTCACACACACATACACACATTTATATATATTATATATATATATATATATATATATATATATATATATATATATATATATATATATATATATATATATATATATATATATATAAGTATTAGCATAGCCTACCTTTGAGTTAAATAGACTTAATTTCAACGCAACAGGTAATTAATGATATCTTCACCATATCTCATTCTTGACGAATAACTTGAAAATGAAATAAATTTAAGACAATGTCTGCCTCTAACCAAATGAAGAATCAAGTTGAGTCTAATTGACCTCTAACTGCAGAATGACATTGCTGGCTAATTAAATTTTAACTAGAACATTACATTATCCAAGTTATGGTAGTTGAAAATACGTAATTGCCAATTAACGATACGAATGTCCACTACATCTGCTGGTATACCCTTCCTCCGTTAATTGGATCCATGGGGGTGTATGTGTGTAGGGGGGGAGGGGGTTTCTTAGCGGCATCAATGCACCTCACGTGGTACACTGTAGGCATTACTTAAGTGTCATTGCAGCGTCCCTTCGTCCCCTAGCTGCAACCTCTTTCATTCCTTTTACTGTACCTCCGTTCATATTCTCTTTCTTCCATCTGACTTTCCATCCTCTCTAACAGTTGTGTCCTAATGCAACTGCAAGATTTTCCTTCTGTGACGCCTTTCAAACCTTACTGTCAATTTCCCTCTTATAGTTCTTCAGTGGACGAGTGGGTTGCCTACTTGCCTATCAATCTGGTAGGCCGAGTTCGTTTTCCGCTGCTGCCAGCGAGGAACCAGAGGAATTTATTTCTGGTGATAGAAATTCATTTCTCGATGTGGTTCGGATCCCACAATAAGCTGTAGGTCCCGTTGCTAAGTAACCAACTGGTTCCTAGCCACGTGAAAATATCTAATCCTTCAGACCAGCCGTAGGAGAGCTGTTAATCAGCTCGGTGGTCTGGTTAAACTAAGACATACTTAAATGTTTTTTAACTTCCTAAGGAGGCAGCGAGTGGCCGGTAATAAAGTCACAGGAAAGAGAGTCACAGAAAAGAAGTCATAAATTTGGCTAAGGAAAAAATTCACATTAATTCCCTGTCTTTTTTTTTTTATGTTTTCACGGTCATCCCCAACGGGCTTGTACTAAACGCGTGTAAGGACAACGCTTATTCATAATTTTCTCTGTATATAATTCATCATTCGCGTTGTTCTTACTTCCCCTGAGAGAGCATTCAGCGGGCTTTCCGTCAGTGTATAAAGCTTGTATAACCAACATATTGTGTACTTTTATATTTTGTATTTTATGTCTCTCAAGAAACACAAATCGGGTCTCGCCGACCCACTTTTACTCTCTCGGCGGGTCGGTGACCACATTTCCGTCCGCATGCTGTATATTTATATTTCCCTTGACTGTAATAAAAGTCAGTACACTTCTACCTGCCTCTTTGTCCACCTCTCACAACTGGTGACCCCGGAGTGACGGTGACCCAAGCGGTTTTGGCTCAGCATAAGGGACTCATACGGCGCCTCAGTATAGATCTCTGAAAGCTCCTACCGTGGAAATAACCAACGCCTCTAACGGACTAAATACGGATACTGCCCAAGGTTGTGTTCAGGCGTTTCCTCAAACGGTTTGGCCCGCCATTCACGACTCTGTCGACCGTTTTTGTGAGAGAGGACAATGGGCGCAAACAGTACTCGCGGGAAACCTCGCGGAAAAACCCAGGGCCCTCCCGCCCCAGCGACGGACTCTGACACAGCGGCCGCTCAAGCTGTCAAATTGCCCCCCTTCACAACGGCTGACCCGTCTTCCTGGTTCTTCGGCCGCCGGAAGGGCAATTCCCGGATCGCGGGGCTCACAAACAAAGTGGCTGCAGGCTGACCTCGTCGCAGCGGCTCTCCCGACAGAGGTGTTTCGACCGAATATCTAACTGGCTGACCGTCGAGCACGAATCGGACTTGTCACGCTCGACGAGATAAAAGAAAGGCTCTTGACAGCCTATTCCGTGCCTATCGCTGAAAGGGCCGCCCGCGCCCTCGACCTAGTCGCGAACCCCATGCGCGGCGCCGACACCCAAGATGCCTGGGACACTGTGATGGGCCTCGTCCGTCTGCCCGAAATAGGCCCCGACGGAAAAAAGGTAGAGATCAGCCTGAGCCGCGAAATATTCCTGCGGCAACTCGAGCCGGACGTCCGAAAGCAGCTGACCGACGCGTACACACTAGAGAAGGCAAAGAAGCTGACGTTGTCGAACAATGCCGCGAAGCTCGCCGCCCCACCCCGATCCTCCGTGTGCCTGGCCGCAGAGAAGGAAGAAGACGACGACGACCCAACGCAAGAGATCGGCGCCGTATCCCAAGGGAAGTCCTCCCACACGCAGCGAGGTGAAAACTCTGGTGCCGCTTGCCACGGAGGTTCGGGAGATTCGCCAGGAGGTGCGAAAGCCCTTGCACCTTCCAACAGTCAAAAAACGGCGACGGCAAACAAAACCAACCCCGCCGCCCGTGGCAACGGCCGCGTCGGAACCACACACCGTAGGGTTCTACGTCCGCGACGCGATCTCCGGCCGGAGGATGTTGGTGGATACGGGGGCAATGCACTCGATATTCCCGCCGTCAGGAAAAGAGACCGTAGCCTCGGAGCCCGACAAAACAAAACCACCTCCCTCGTCGCCGCAAAAACGGGACCCCCATCCGTTCCTACGGCACGAAGCCCCTCGAGATATCCATCTTGGGGCGAAACTACGTCTGGGAATTCACAATCGCGGACGTCAGGATCCCGCTACTGGGGCAGACTTCCTGGCGCAGAACGGCCTCCTGGTGGACGTGGGTGGGCCGCAAACGCCTCCTCGACACGGGGACATGCCTTTCCCTTGCACTGGCAGCAGGCCCGGGCGCCCCTACAATTTGTACCATCGCCCCCCACAAATACGGCAACTCCTGCAGGAGTTCCCCGAAGTCTTCAAGCCGGAACTTCGTCAGGCGGCAGGGACGCCGCCCAAGCACGGGATATTCACCACATAGCCACCACAGGCCCCCCGACCACACGCGAAGTTCCGACGACTCCCTCCAGGCCGCCTCCAGGAGGCGAAGCAGGCGTTCTCGGAGATGGAACGAATGGCATCTGCAAGAAAGCATCGAGCCCTTGGGCGTCGCCCTGCACATGGTACAGAAACCTGACGGCACCTGGAGGCCCTGCGGAGACTACAGAAGACTCAACCTCGCTACAATCCCCGACCAATACCCCTTGCCAAACATGCAGGATTTGACAGGGGCCCTTCATGGGGCGAAGGTCTTCACAAAAATGGACCTCTTAAAATCATATTTCCAGGTTCCAGTGCACCCCGAGGATGTCCCCAAGACTGCCATCATCACGCCTTTTGGCTCCTTCGTTTTCCATTACTCAACCTTCGGCCTGAGGAATGCAGGGGCCACCTTCCAGCGCCTGATGGACAGCATCCTGGGGGACCTGCCCTTCTGCGTCTGCTACGTCGACGATATCTTGATTTTTTCCAGGTCCTTGGAGGAGCACCTACATCACGTCCGAGCGGTCCTGAAGCGCCTGCAGAAAACGGGCTGGTCGTCCGTTCGACAAATGCACCTTCAGCGCCGAGAAGGTGGACTTCCTCGGACACGAGATCTCCGCGACGGGCGTGCGCCCCATGGCCTCGAAGGTAGGCGTGGTGCAGAAGTTCCCAACACCAACCACGGTCAAGTCCCTGCAGGAGTTCATCGGAATGGTCAATTACTACCGCCGATTCATCCCCGCCGCCGCCGCACCATGTCTCCTCTAACACAGGTCCTGAAGGGGAAACCAAAGGCCCTAACGTGGGAGGCCGAACAAGAGAAGGATTTCAACGAGACGAAGAGGGCCCTCGCCAGAGCGGCGACATTATGCCACCAAAGACCCTGCTGCACCTTTACGCCTCACCACCGACGCCAGCAACGTCGCCTGCGGGGCTGTCCTCGAGCAGGTGGTCCAGGGCGAGCCCCCAGCCCCACTCGCCTTCTACAGCAAAAAACTATCAGCCGCCGAGACGAGGTACAGCACGTTCGACCGCGAACTCCTGGCAGTGTACCAAGCAGTGCGACATTTCCGCTACTCCCTGAGGGCTCCCCCTTTACGATCAGGACGGACCACCTCCCTTTGGTACACGCCTTCACCAAGGCGGGCGACGCTTGGTCAGCGAGACAACAGAGGCACCTAGCAGCCATCGCAGAGTTCGGTTGCACCATCCAGTACGTGCCTGGCGAGAAGAACCCCGTGGCAGACGCCCTATCGAGGATAGAAATCAACGCCGTGCGTCTCGGGGTCGACTACGAAGACCTCGCCCGGGAACAGGCTGCCGACCCGGAGACTGCCGCATACGCACTGCTATCACCGCCCTCAAGTGGGAAGACGTGCCTTTCGGACCCGCAGGCATGACGCTCCTCTGCGACATCAGCACGGGCCGCCCGCGCCCGCTGATCCCAGCCTCCCGAAGGAAAGCCGTGTTCGACGTCATACACGGACTCTCGCACCCCTCGGGCCGGACGACGGTGCGCCTCCTCCACGGAGAAGTTCGTCTGGCATGGAATTCGGAAGGACTCCCTCGAGTGGGCCAGGACCTGCTGCCTTGCCAAACTAGCAAAATCAGTCGGCACACAGAATCAGGCGTGGGGGAATTTCCGCAGCCGAAACGAAGATTCGGCCACATCCACATAGACGTCGTTGGCCCCCTGCCCCCGTCGGAAGGCGCCAGGTACCTCCTGACGGTAATCGATCGCTCCACCAGATGGCCCGAGGCAACGCCGATGTCGGAGGCAACCACGAAAGCATGTGCCGAAGGCACTCCTCGCCAGCTGGATCAGTCGATTCGGAGTGCCAGACGAAATCACGACAGACCGCGGACCAGTTTTCCTGTCGGAGTTGTGGACTGCCTGGCCCGCCTAATGGGAACGTCGCTACATGCCACCACCGCCTACAACCCAGCAGCTAACGGCATGGTGGAGAGAGTCCACCGTTCGATCAAGGCTTCCCTGATGGCGCGCTGCACCGACGAAAATTGGAAGAGCCAACTACCGTGGGTCCTCCTCGGTCTCAGGACTGCCCCGCGGGCGCAAACGGCGAGGCATCACCCGCGGAGAAGGTATACTGGGAGGCCATTAACAGTCCCTGGCGAGTTCTTCCCGACCAATGCCGACGACGCTGACGTCTCCATCGCCAGGCTTCGGGAATCCGCCGGGAAGTTCCTCCCGAAGGCCCTATCATCGTGCAAGCACGTCTTCGTCAGGGACGACGCCCGCCGCCCGCCTCTAACGAGACCCTACCGCGGTCCCTTCCGCGTCCTACGACGCACTGACAAGGCATATCTCTTATCCATCAACGGTCGCGAGGACTGGGTCAACATCGATCGCCTGAAACCACCTTCATCATGGACGAGGACCTCGCAGACGCGGATCCCACAGGGCGCCTCAATCTTCCTCGGAAAAAAGCGACTCCTTCCTTCGATCGCCAAACCTCCTAGCCGTAGCCGCGGCCGCCCTCGAAAGACGGTCGAAACCCCCCGAGGATCACCTCAGGGGAGGCATCCCGTCCCCGGAAAACCCCGAGGATCTACCACAACAACTAATATCACGCACCCGAGGGCGCCTCCGCCGTCCAGCTCGCTTCGCGAGTGACTACCCGAAGTACAAAGAATCATCCAGAACAATCATACCTAATTATGTCTTAGGGGGGGAGTATTTGTAAGGGACAACGCTTATTCATAATTTTCTCTGTATATAATTCATCATTCGCGTTTGTTCTTACTTCCCCTGAGAGAGCATTCAGAGGGCTTTCCGTCAGTGTATAAAGCTTGTATAACCACATATTGTGTACTTTTATATTTTGTATTTTATGTCTCTCAAGAAACACAAATCGGGTCTCGCCGACCCACTTTTACTCTCTCGCGGGTCGGTGACCACATTTCCGTTTGCATGCTGTATATTTTATATTTCCCTTGACTGTAATAAAAGTCAGTACACTTCTACCTGCCTCTTTGTCCACCTCTCACACGCGCCTCAAAGGTGGATAATAA
>NC_061103.1:19871811-19944311 GCF_015104395.2 Macrobrachium nipponense
CAAAGGTGGATAATAACGAGTTAAAACCTTTGGGGTCACTACCTACGAAATATTAATGTGACTATTTTACCTGTGATTTTTGTACCTGCGATTTTTTTACCCGTGACTTTTTTACCCGAATTGAACCAGTGACCTATTTGAAATGCTTACTACCAATGCAGTAGCGGTTAGTGTTTGTTTAATAGTTTTGAGGGAAGAATTACAGAAGTTATAAGTAATGTAGAAAATATAATTATAAAGTTGGATTTAAAAAAGTTGGTGAATGGAATGTGCTGTCAATGTTATTCCCATATGATTCTATATTAGCTTAAGATAGGGAAGAGAAGCTAGAGAGACTAGCAAAACAATTTTAAAGTTATTATGAAGGGATTAAGTATCAAAGGATTAAGTTGAAAATGAATGTTATCAAGAGTAAGATAATGCAGTTAAATCGATGTTGGTACAAGAGAGAAATTAATGTTCGGGTATTTATGAGAGAATCTAATAAAAAATGGCAGAATAAAAAAAAAGAGCAGAAACCTGCAAAAGGTGTCAATAAGAGGAGTGTCACTGGAGCCTAAAGCTTGGAAGTATAGAGTGGTTACTGTGCCCGGTTTTATGTAGACGAAGAAGTGAAGAATAGCTTCTCAAGTGTAAATGACTGAAAACAATATAAAAATCACTGATATTAACTGTACAATATGTGGAATAAGATGATGGGAGATGCGGTAGGAACAATAGCATCCATGAAAAGATGGACCAGAGAGTTCTGAGGCTACAGAGATGTGGTAACCACAATTCAGAAGTTTTAGGAGAGAGAGAGAGAGAGAGAGAGAGAGAGAGAGAGAGAGAGAGAGATAGACTGTTGGCTGTTTAGGAAGAGTAGATATCGAAATAGAGATGCCTTAGTATCCTGGAGGTATGAGAGTGTGTGCAAATGTGGTGAGATGCGTGTACGGACCTTAACACGCCGTTGATTAGTCTGCGTTCGTGTACTATAGTAGATTCAACATCAATCGTGTATTTGATGTCTAGGCCAGTCCCTTACGACGCTCCTGATTGGCTGTTGATAAGCCAATGACAGGGCTGGAAACTCTCAGCCTGTCTCGAGAGTTCACACAGGCAGGGTGTCCTGCCTGTGTCTCTCGAGAGAGACCGAGTTTCCAGCCCTGTGATTGGCTTATCAACAGCCAGTCAGGAGCGTCGTATGTCAGAAGTTAATGAAAGAAAGTGCCCATGACTGCTGGTTCCTTTTTACTACAGGACTTGTTAGTGAAATATATATCTATATATATATATATATATATATATATAATATATATATATACATATACATATGTATATCACGAAAATTTGGAACGTAATAAATTTACACATAAATGGTAAAAGCCACGAAGGAAAGTGAAACAATGGAGTACCGCTGCATGGCCTTTCGACTTCTCGTTCTTTACTAAGCAGTCTGCTTAGTAAAGGACAATAAGTCGAAAGGCCTTGCAGCAGTACCCCATTGTTTCACTTTCCTTCGTGGCTTATATATATATATATATATATATATATATATATATATATATATATATATATATATAGATATATATATATATATATATATATATATATATATATATATAATATATATATTATATAAAATCTTTTATTTCACTGTTCTTGACGACGTTTTAGTTTCATCATGACTTTATATATATGAATTAAGAGAAACCATTACTGAGACCTTTCAAGATAATTCAAGGAATTATCGATATTTAGCTATTGACGGATTTGGGTTAGTTGATGTCTAAATAAACGTGGCCTGAATTATTATTGCAGAATATATTTTTCCCTTTTCTTTTTTTTTACATATTTGTCCCCTGCATTTACCGGCCTGTGAGCGGCACTGACCAACAAATTGTCAAATATTGTCTGTATGACTCTCTAGGTGGCAGTGAGAAATATGGTTTAGCTTCCTACTATAATACACTTTTGTACGATAAGAACTGGCTTGTTCTCTCAAATAAATATAAATTCAGGGTAAATATGTGTCTATGTATCACGATATCGCCCTATGAGCGACACTGAGTGACAAATTATCGTACAATGTCTGTATGAATTTCGAATTCCGGATGGTAGGAAGTGAGAAATATACTTTAGTTCCCTACTAAAAATACTCATTTTCTACGATAAGAGCTGGCACGTTCTCTCAACAAAATTTAAAATCTGAGAAAAAATGTGTGTATGTATTCGTCATAGTCTTATTACAGATGTACTGTGCAAACTAGTTTACACCTAATATTTTGTCTTTCTTGACATCCATTTACTTACTGTGTATTTTCAGAAATATAATATTATATTTGTAGATAACACTCCCTAACAGAGAGTCCCATCTAGTCGGTGTGATTTCCGAGCCAGCGAAGCTCCTTTGGCTTTGCTTTGTGATCGTATTTACATTTGCATTTCGTGATCCGGAAGTGCTTTGACTTAGTTCCAAAGGCAGGGAAAATTACGAACATTGCCCTAGTAAAGGGAAGGTACCAGAGAATGTGTATCCTACGTCGGTTGCGGGAAGAGAGACCTGACCAAACGAGCAGGTCTCCAGGAGATATGCAAGGCATTTACTACCTCTGGGATGTCAACAATGCAAGATCTCCTCATCTATGTAAGCTTGATTTTCTTTGAGTGATTTGTTGGTCTTTCTTCAGAAGACTCCAGCTGGCCATCATTTTGGTTTTTACATGCAAAAATGGCTAGGAAATAATACGGCACTCGAAGAATCTAGAAATACCAACCTAACGTAGCCCAGGGGTGTTTACTGGTTATAATTTGTCTTATTAGCATGGAGGTAGGCGGGAGGCTGGTATTGTCTTATCTTATAGATAAGTCGCAATTTTTTTTCTCTTATTAAGCATTTGCGTAGGTTGCTTAAACCTTTGCGTAAGTTATGTATTGAGAGGGAATTTTTCGTTTTAATTCAAAAATAGATTTTTAACTTGAATTTTTATTTACTTTACCCCTTTTTAACTTTAATTTCTATTTATTTAACCCCCACCAAACCAAGTTTCACGAATTCAGTAACTAAAATATGTAATGAAATAATATTTAAGGCCAAATGTGTTTTTAAGGTTGTACCCAAGAAAAACTAATTATGTGGCTGTAGTCTACCGAAAAAAATAACCCAATTCTTTTTAATAATGATTATATAAGAGAAGGATGCTGGATTTTACCGCAGAGAGTTGTCTGCCCTGTTCAGCATGTGACCAATGTTTGTCTGTTAATTTGCCCTTCTTATATCAGGACAGAAAACAGGGGAATAACCACACCAAACCCTGTATAGCGGTAACGTATATTTTTATAGGTTTTGAGGAAAACTTTACATTGGTGGCATTTCCTAATTTTATAAGTTATGAGAAAATTGTACTGGTAGCATATACTGTTTTTTGTAGGCTTAAGAAATCTTTATATTGATAGCATATTAATTTTTATTTTTCAAAAAAACTTTGCACTGATAATTATATATATATATATATATATATATATATATATATATATATATATATATATATATATAATGAATGTTTGTGTGTTTGTGCCACATACATTTTTACATTGAGCAATTTCAACCAAAGCTAGTATACAATTTAGCATTGGGGAAAAAATACTGTGGTGGTAAGACCACTGGCACCAAAGGGGCTTGTGTCGGGAAGGGGGTTGGAAGGGAGGGGTGAAAACGACAGATAGTAGCGTCTAATCCATAGTTTCTGAGGTCGCTGAGATGAGTAGTGACACTTCCAATGCCCTCAAGTCCAAGTTTAGCCCTGATAGAAAGGGATGTGAAATGGGGTGGGAAGGGGGTGACATGAAAATAACAGAAAATTACAGATATTAGTGTGTAATCCATAGTTTTAGTTTTTGAGGTCACTGAGACTTGTAATGACATTCCTGATGCCCTTCAAGTCTAAGTCCAGCCTCAATAGGGAGGGGAGGGTGAAAACAGGTGGGAGGGGTGATGTAAAAATAACGAAAACCAACATATATTAGTGCCTTACCCATAGTTTTCGAGGTCACTGAAATGAATAGTGACATTCCTGATGCCCTTGTGAAAATAGCTTAAAACAACAAATATTAGTGTCTAATCCATGGTTTTTGAGGTTGCTGAGATGAATAGTGACATTTCTGATGCCCTTCAAGTTCAAATCCAGTCCCAGTAGGGAGGGGGTGGGTGAAAAGGTGTGGGAAGGGGGTCACATGTAAAAGTAACCGAAAACAACAAATATTAGTGTCTAATCCATAGTTTTCAAAGTCGTTGAGATGAATAGTGACATTCCTGATGCCCTTCAAGTCCAAGTTGAGCCCCAGTAAGGAGGATGGTGGAAAGGGGGTGACATGTAAAAGTAACGGAAAACAACAAATATTAGTGTTTGAGGTCGCCGAGATGAATAGTGACACTCCTAATGCCATTCAAGTCCAAGTTCAGACCTTATAGGAAAGGAGATGATAAGGGGTGGTAAGGGGGTGATGTAGAAATAGCCGAAAACGACAGATTTTAGTGTCTAATCCATAGTTTTCAAGGCCATTGAGATAAATAGTGATGCTTCAGATGCCCTTTGATTCCTTGCTCTGCCCCAATAGGAAGTGGGGGGAGGGGGGGTGTGTGAGAAGGGGTGAGAAGGATTATTTTCTTTTGACCTGGTCATAAAATATGTTCCAGAGGGAATTGAACGATAAAATAAAGAGGATTACCAATAAGTAGATTTCGATTTTAATCTTAACTGTCCTGTGACCTCCCGACATTTTTGTATTTCCTTATGGCTTGTACCCACCATTATATATATATATATATATATATATATATATATATATATATATATATATATATATATATGTGTGTGTGTGTGTGTGTGTGTGTGTGTGTGTGTGTGTGTCAACAGCTTAAAATCGAAATCTACTTATAGGTAATCCTCATTATTTTATCTTTCAGTTCTTTCTGGAACGTATGTTATATGACCGGGTCAAAAGAAAATAATCCTGGACTTACAATAAAATTATTCACTCAGGTTAACTGAATCAAAACAGATTCTAACAAGTTCCTTGAAATAGTTACGTTACAACGTGACAATATTTGGCTTTGCATCCAATGCACCTATTTTGTGGAACTTTTCACTTAAATGTGAAAATAGAGCATTATTTGTCTGACCTGTTCTTACTGAGTATTAGTGTTGATTTAATCCGGTGTTCAATTCTTTACTGGTCTGACCTAAGTAAAATATATAAATAACAATCCATGCATGGAATTTTGTATACACAATATTGCTATGTTTTCTGGGGCTTTTTTATGAGCATTTTTTTCTACATTATTACATGTGAAAGATACATTATTATATGTAAAAGATATATATATATATATATATATATATATATATATATATATATATATATATATAATCTTTGATTTCACAGTTCTTGACGACGTTTCAACTTCATCATGACCTTATATGAATAAAGAGAAACCATTGCTCAGGTCTTTCAAGACGAAAAAAAAACAAGTAAAAAATAGAATGAATAAAATTAGATGTTTCAATGACCCGGTTATAATCCAAGACATGAAGAATAAAAAGGGGGAGGAATCCCATTTATTCCAGACAGTTATGGCCATATAAAGCCCCTTACCACTACACTCGAGAACCTTAACATAGAATAGGCGCTAGTTCCCCATTAATGTCCTCCCATAATGGATCTGCCGTAATGGTGTAACACAGCCATTCATGGCGATACGACAGAGGCCTCCAGAGGGGCCTCTTGATCTCTTTCACGAAGACATAAGAGCGGACTAGTGGCAGTACCTCTTCTATTTTTTTTTTTTTATTATTATTATTATGACAAGAGGGACAAACGCTGTGTCAAGAGATGAGTTTTTTCAGAATTGCGGCCTCTGTCTAGCTTCTGTTTTTATTATATTTGCATTTGGCGAGTTGATTTTGGCCGTCATTTAGGAACATATAGTGTGTGTGAGAGAGAGAGAGAGAGGGGGGGGGCTTACATTGTGAAGATTTCCTCCAGTCATCATGGTTACCAACATTTTTTGGAACGGGATAGTGAAGATCCTCCAGTCATCATGGTATACATTTTTGACGGGATAGTGAGCACTAACTCCTAGTGCTTTATCCGTCTTCTTCGGTGCGATCCACAGCAGTCGGCTAACAGCTAACTAGAAAATCAGTGTTTAGATCTAGTGTGACATATATACTATATCTAATAGATATCTTATCTATATATATATCTATATACTATATATATAGATATATATCTATAATATATATATATTATATATATATATTATATATATATATATATATTCTTCTGTTGAAAAGGATACGTCTCAAGTATACAAGGCCCATTAGAATACTCTAGTTAAATCTAAGGTCTGTATTTCAGTGGACTAACTTCCACCCTTATCAAGCAGTGAATGACAGGAGTTATATTAGCGAAATATAAAGTGGGAGATATGACCTTAGGTGATGCCTGGGGTCACCGCTAAGCCGACGTTGGTTCTGTTAATTGTCTTAATTAGCTTCATCGTTGCCTTAAGGAAGATACTGTCTATATGGTCAGAGTCCCAGGCTCCATTGGAAAGGTAGATGCTGTTATCTTGCTTGATAAGGGTGAAAGTTAGTCCACCGAAATATAGTCCTTAGGGTGTTTTAATGGGCCTTTCATACTTGAGACCTATCCTGTTTTAACAGAAGAATATATATATATATGTATATATATATATATATATATATATATATATATATATATATACATATATATATATTATATATATATATTATATGTGTATACGTGTGTATATATATATATATATATATATATATATATATATATATATATATATATATATATGTATATATATATATATATATATATTATATATATCTATATATATATAAAAGTTATCATATTTTATTTCTTCCTTATTCAATCTAAACCGAGTGCCAAGGTTATTTTTTTGTTCAGAGAAGTATCACCCTAGTATATGGTATTAGCGCAACCTTCCTGTTTACTCTTCCCTAGGGCATTCTGTGGAGATAGAGAACGCGTTAATTGTTAATTAAATTGTCCATATGTCAATATGGGTTAGTTCTCTAACCAACTAACAACGAGATGGAAATCATACGGAACTTCACGTTAAACGAAGATAGATTTCCTTTTATCTCGGTGAATGATTCCGTAAATATCAATGTTTTGCAATGATTGATAAAGTCTCGTTTTGATAAGATAAGATAATACGACTTCAGAATTTTGAAATACGTAAAATAGCCGCGCTAGACGAATGGCATTATACTCAGTTTTGATCCGACAATCGGTGCGTTGTGAACTAGTTTAATTTTTTTGCAATTTGCTAACAATTACAAAATCTCGTTTTCTGTTAAGTGTTCATCATTATATATTGTACTACATAAAGAATAGTGTGATATTTATGACCAGTGCGAGATATTGTACACAAACAATAGTGCGTGATTTATGACTAGTGTGAGATATTGTACATAAACAATAGTGTGTGATTTATGACTAGTGTGAGATTTTGTACATAAACAATAGTGTGTGATTTATGACACGTGTGTGCTCAGTAAGCTTCTTGGAAACGCACAGTTTGCCAGAACAGTAATTTTTTGGACAAAATTATTTTTTGCGTTCACATCCAAGTATTATTTATCATTTTCTATTATAAACGTTTAGAGTATTGTATTTACAAGCATATGTAATAATATGAGTGATACGTTTACCCATTTTTTGTGCATTTAGTAAAATATAGTTAGAACTATATAACCTTTATATTTGATACCTTTATTCAATGCAGAAAAGATAAGAATAAAATTATTTAAAAAATTAGATTATTTCTATCAAATGCTGTTTATGAAGATTTTACGATATAAATGATTTAATGAACGTAAAGAATAACATTTCAGTTATACTATTGTACTATAGTAATAATGGATTTTTTTAATCCATTAGAAAAATCGAAAATTACAAGAACTTACCAAGCGATCAGATGGACAAAGTAATCTTATCATTAAATTTTCATTTGTCTTTATTCGTGGTTTTAATTGTGAAAGATTCCCTAAACTTCTTGAATTCTTTAACCTTTGGTTCTTGTGCCTCCTCAGATAATATGGCAATTGCTAGATTGAAGTTGCATATCACTGAAGCACCATGAATTAACAACCGATGCAAGCTTTGGGGCATGTAGTACCAGTTATATTTTTGTACATAACATTTGGCAGTAACCAAGCATAACCATTCAAATTTATCTGCATCGATATCAAGACCAGATGACATTGTTGGTAGAATCAAATAAAGTTTATAAACAAAGTATTGATCAAGGCCAGTGATTTCGAATGCAATTTCTGCATTCTTGAAAAACCTACGAGCAGTATTCCCATCATGAGATGTAGCATTCTTATAGTCTCATTTTGAGTTTCTTTTGAGAATTTCCTTTATGGATGAGTAACGAGAAGTGAATTTCCAGCACCAGAAAAACACTTCTCTAACTCTTCAGTGGAACCAGCAGGGATCGATCTCAGAATCACAGGGTTGGCTTTTAAGTGCTTTGCTATTGACCCACCGATGATCTCTATCGCAAATTAGTAATTGTAGTATAAGCAGTAAAGATTTCCTTATACAATGGCTCCATGGCTTTCCTAATTTGCAGGTTCTAGATATTTTCCTCCCCTAAACCAAGCTAATCCTTTGAACAACCTTAAAATCCAAAACTACTAGCAACCCAACCCCTTCAACTTTTTAGGCTGGGATTTGCCACAAACCCCTTGAAAACACCCTGTAGTATTAAGATGATGAAAAACCTACTCGTTGGCAGCTCTTGTCATCTTATGTCGTTTGGTTACTTAGACTCCCCGGTTGAATGGCGCCATGATGGGGAGGTAGCACTTCAGTTATTATTGCCCACAAAAGCTCGAAGTGCAAATTGGTGCAAAGAAAACCAATATTTTCCCTTTCTACACAAGTTCTAGTATAATAAAATCCATAAGAAACACGAAGCAAATGCAAGCGAACAAATTGCCGCATACTTGTTTTTGTTAAATCTAAAATATTTGAAGTACTTTTGTATATATCTATATAACATGGATTAATTGCATGTTATGCACAATATTTGAAATGCTTAGTCACAGAAATAACAAGTAGTAAACTTGTTGAAACTCTCTTATAAACCAATGAAACACAGACCTAATATCACAGATGGTAACATACACACTATTCTGATGTAGACTAATCACTAGCATACTGGGAGAAAATGTACTTAGCCGATTGCGTCTAAAAACCATAGCGCCAGTCTAACCCATACTCCTAATTAATAATATAATATACGGTTCCCTTTCTAAAAACTATTCTAATTTTCGTTTTTGATATAATTTTGATAAAACTAAAACGCGAAGCAGAGATGAATAACTAAACAGCTGCCTAAAATATGGCTCGGAAAATTGGCGTTGTGGCAAACGAAGTTGTTTCCGATATCGAAAGAATTAGTACGCTAAACTCGGTTGCAAATGATATCATTGCGTTGAGAAGAGGAACTCAGTTGTATCGAAGTGTTCCAAACAACTTTATGCACATCAGAGGAAGAAATCAGTTGCCCCACACTGCTGGACGTGGTCAGTGTTTGGTGTGTTTACGAAATCTGGGAACAAGGAACACTGACAGGGATTAATAGCGAAAACATTCAACAACCTGAGACTTCGTGATTTAGGTAAGAAACGAAGTTGCTGGTTCATTGCCCGTGAGATTATGACATATAAAATTAAGTAATTCTTTAAGGCGAGGAAATGATTTACTCGAACAAGTGTTTTTTTTTTCGGTAGCTAACATCCCTCTGTGATTTGCCGTAAGAATTTAGGGGGGGGGGGAAAACCGATTGCGCGTTTTTTTTTTTTTTTTTTTTTTTTTTTTTAGCTGATAGGTAAGATGGGTGAAAGAAGAGTGAGGGTAGTTAGCTAGCTAACCTTGGTAGGGAATAGTTTAGAAAGTTAAGTATTAGTAAGAGTAAGGTAAAGTGTGGTTTATCCACGATTATATTTGGGTAAGGGTACAATTTTCTAGCTAATATTAACATAATACAATAATGATTATACATTATATGACATGGTGAATTTTACAGATTACATATTTTGAATTTTATTACATAATATAATCATATTTAATAGTTCCTATTTTCTAACTCTAAACTTAATTTTAATTATCATAATGATTTTGCATCATATCTACATATTAAATTCTACAAATTACTTTTTCACAAGACATTTCTTAATTAATAGTATAATGGTCGAGGTTCATCGCGATGAATATATGAAGATACTCTTCTCCACCATCTGTGGTCTGTGTTGTTTGGGTCAAGATTTCTCTCTTCTGCTTCTGATTCTTCTACTAATTCAGTATTGTATTGAACTAGTTTACTCCATATATTGGTTGCCAGTCTGTATAATCTCTGATTAATTGGTTCTATTTTGTATTTTTTATGTATTTGTTCTATATTCAGATCGTCATCTTCTTGATTGTTTCTCACTGCAGACCTTAGAATCTTATTTTGGAATTTTTGTAATGCACTTATATTGGAAGTCGATGCTAAGCACGTGGGTATTGGTGGATATTCCATTATTGGTCTGATTAGGCTTTTGTAGAAATGGATTTTGATAGATGTGTTCATATTCCTAAACCTTTTCAGCTTTGTATTTTGTGTTCTTGCTATCCTTAGCCTTTCTCTCACGTCTTGATATTCCCCTTTGTCCGAATTGCATTCCTAGTATTCTTGTACTTTTAGTAAAATTCATTGGTTGTTGGTCTAACAATATTTGTGCAGGTCTGTATGCAGACACCGATACTAGTTGGAATTTGGATTTATTTGTCTTTATCTTCCACTTCTTTTCAAATTGATTTATTCTTTCAATTTGGTTCATTGTTTTTTGTGCTACTTGTCTTTTCAAATTTGGGTCCCTTCTCCTAGTACGTTTTTCTGGGTGTATGACTATTTGAGTTATATCATCTGCAAAGCAGACATCAGTACAGTACTCTGGTGGTGGAGTCATATCTGATGTATATAATATGAATAATGTTGGACTGAGTACAGATCCTTGTGGGACTCCACTTAGTAACGGGAATGGATTCCCTATGTAATTTAGTGACTTGATTGCTGCTGTTCGATCTTTGATGAAGTTGCATAGTATTTTCTCAAAAATGCCTGGAAGGTTGAGATGTAATATTTTGTATTGAAGTCCTTGTATCCATACTTTGTCAAATGCCTTTGTTATATCTCTACATACTAGGTTGCATAGGTATCTACTTCTTTGTGACAGTGCAATGCTCTCATATATTGTTGCTATTGCAATCTGGGTTCCTCTTCCTTTTCTAAATCCATATTGATTTTTATTGTGTAGCTGATTACCTTCTAGGAACAACACTAGTCTGTTGTTTATTATTTTTTCAAATATTTTGCCAGGTATTTCTAGTAGTGATATTGGTCTAAAATTCTCTACCTGGCACGTATCTTTTCCTGGTTTGGGTATCAAAATCATTATTGCATTCTTGAATATAATTGGAAAATATCCCGTTGAGAGAGCACAGTTGTATATTCTCTCAATTTTTCAAGTGCAATATCTGGTAAATTTTGAATTATGACCTTGTTTAATTCCCACTTCTTCCTGGTGCCTTGTGTTTAAAGTTTTTAATTATTATTTTGATTTCCCATAATTCTATTTTCCTTGTTAGAGGGCAGTCTTCATTGAGTCTGTTTATGTCGGCTGCATGATGCGGATTCGTTTTGTGTCTATGTTGTTCAATGAATTCATTGACTCTTGTCTCATGTTGGTTGTCGAAATTTTGGTTATCCTCCTGCGTTATCTGGAATATTTCCTGCCAGTAGGTCTTGTGCAGTACTTCTTTCGCTTGGTCATCATATATTTTCTCATTCCTATGCTTTATGTATGGCGATGTATTAGTTTTGCTTCCCATCAGTCTTGCAACGGAGTTTTCCAGAAATGTTTTGGGTTATTGTACTGTATTTGTGTATTTTTTATTAAGTCTTCCCAATTTTGATGATATAATCTTGAGTTTTCTTGTACTAACTGTTCTTGTAATGATACATATCTTCTCATCAATGTGTTGTTCCAACCTGTTATAAGTACTGTGTTTTGGATGTTGTTGTAGTGCCATTGTATCAATTTTAACTTATCACTACTAATAGGGTGTGGAAGTGTTGTGTATTTAGTTATGGGTATATGATTTTTTATAGCTTCCTCTATATTTTTATACCATTCTTCAAGTTCTTCGTCAACTATTTCTTTTGTTATTTCTATTTCATTTGAATTTTTTTGTTGGTTGTCTACTAATTTTTCCTTCTATTTCATTTTTGAAGCCTTCCCAGCTTGCTCTTTTTATATTTGGTATTTCTAAGTATGGAATCATTATTGGATTTGTTGACAATGTGATTACCATTGGTATATGATCGGAGGAGGTTGCTGGCCCTCTTGTAATGGCAATATTGAGGTGAATTTTGTTATTTCCTAATATTATGTCTGGCTTTCCTTTTCTGTTATTTGCTACGAAAGTATCAAAATCAGGTCCTAAGTGTATGATATACTTTTTATTTATTAATCTGACAATTTCTTTACCTGTGTAATTAGATTGCCTGTATCCAAATAGTTGGTGTCTGGCATTTAAATCTGCAATGAGATAGGTAGGTTCCCTCCTGTTCATTAACTTCATTACATCTGGAAGCGGGAAATAATGTCTTCTTGGCGGCTTGTAAGCTGTAGCGATCACTATTGGTCCTTTGTTGGTTTGAATTTGGACTGCTAAAAAGTCGTCTTGGAAATCGTCTATTATCTTATGTCTAATATTATTCCTGATTGCTATTACTATTCCTGCAAAGGGTTCATCAGCAAAGTTTTGCGTATATGTATTATATCCAAACATTTTCATAGTTTCATTTCGTTTCATACCATGCTCATTGATTAATATTATGTCGGGGTCTTCTTCTCTATATATATTGTATAATTCAAATTTCTTTGTTTTCCAAGATTTCACGTTGTGTTGAATTATTTTAATTCTTCGCAGAGTTGAGTCTATTTGAGTTACATTGGTCTAATAATTGTGTTCTTTTTTTTTCATTTTTCCGTTTTCTGGTATTCTTGGATACTGGCGTAGTATCTTTTGATGCTGAAGTTGATCCCTGTGGATTTTGTAAAATGGGAGAACTGGAGAAATCCGAGAAGCTTAGTAGTGAGATTTGTATTTCTTCTGTTAATTGATGCTGCGTCTCTTGTAGATGACTTATGCGTCCTGAGGGAAGGATTGGTGAGTTCGAGTCCGAATTGGGCTCATTCCCGGGTATAAAGTCTTCATCTGATGAGGAGTCGTCTTCTGAGCTCTCTGCTGTGTTTTCTTCATATTGTGTGCATGCAGTCTTGCATATCCTGTGGTATATCCTGAGTTGCTTGTAAATCTTCTGCTTTGTTTGTACGGTTTTCTTGTCTTTTGTTCCTTTTCATGGTGCTTGCTATCATGTTTACTGTTTCTTCAGAGAAGTGTATTGTGGGTAAATTGTTATCTGCTAATATGTTGTTTATTACTGAGGGGTAGAATCCTTCTTGGCGCAGCCCCAGTTTTATTGCTAAATTTGTTATAATCGTGATTCTGGTCTCTTCTTGTATTCTACTTATATTATTCTGGATGTTATTTGCATTAGCCTGGCAATTTCCCGTAT
The DNA here is from genome assembly GCF_015104395.2 of Macrobrachium nipponense. Lineage (NCBI taxonomy): Eukaryota > Metazoa > Arthropoda > Malacostraca > Decapoda > Palaemonidae > Macrobrachium > Macrobrachium nipponense. The sequence goes on from NC_061103.1 coordinate 19,885,553, forward strand.
TGGAGGCTGTAACTTTCGCGTAACTTGTACCGTTGTTTGTAGTGGATGTTGCATATCTGTTTGCTTTGATCTCTTGAATTTTTCTTTTTATTAGGGCCTTCCTCACTGGGCATTTCGCTGCTAAAGTTCTATGTTGTTGATTGCAGTTAACACATTTTTTTGTATTTTCTTTACATTCTCTGTATGTATGATCATGTGATGAACATTCAGAGCATATTTTGTAGTTTTTATCTTTAGGGCATTCCTTGTACAGATGCTCATAAGAGTAACATCTGTAGCAAAAGGACAAATTTACAAATATATCCTCTTCAATATGTTGACTTGGAATGTATTGGTAGGCTATAAATAATCCTCTTTCCATGGCTCTCTTTGCCATCTTCGGTGTTTCAAACTTTATTTTCATGACGTGGGAATTGTTTTGGATTTTTATCACCTCGTCCACTGCGGCCCATTCGTTTTTCCTATCAATGCTGTCTTTCAGGTCGTTTTCTCCGTATTCTGCCGTTGTAGCGTCTAGGTATTTTGCTACTATAGTTTTCATGGAATTATATTCTCGGGGGTCTATTACTTCAAACTCTTCATTTCGAAAAATGTCCTGTTCTCTGAATTAAGAATCTTTTCTGAATCATCTTCGTGAACATTGACAAAGAATGCTGTGTTGGCGTGGATTACTCTTTGGACTCTAGCCTGGATGGCGCCTATGCACTGCCATATCCTGAGCCGTCTACTTGGCTCGTCTTGCGGTTTGGGACTATTGTCTTGTATCTTAATCTTCATTTTGAATCATGGTATTTACTTCTTCTTGAAGTTTTGCCACAAAGAAGGGTGACACATAAACCTAGCTATGCTGGCACTGAAAAAAAGAGGCCAGAACGATGCCGATGACCTAGAATCGAGGAAGGATTTTGAAAAACCTCACGGGCTACTTTCCTCGGATACTAGGCGGTCATGAGAACACGTCTTACCTCTGCGGGTGCTAGAGGCGAGCGCGAGTGTTCGTTTCGTCACAAATGACAATAACCTCTTTACGCAATTAACCCAAAACTTATTTATAAAAGTAGCCAGTACTCCATATGTCTTTCCGGTAACATTTCCCACAGGGCTATCGTAGTTACATATTGACGTTTTGTACATAATAAAAACCAGTGATAGGGAAAATTGTTGATCAGTGTCAAAGTTACCGATAAGCAGAGTAATCCCGATGAACGACACCAATGATTATTGAGGCTTATTATTCAAGAATATAACACCTTCAGCTTAAAAGAAAAATAGCGGAGACGTTATTTACGTTCTTAAGATAATTGAAGGATATTTTGAAAATAGAAGAAAATAAGATATTTTAGCGTCTCGTATCATATTTGAACTATTAATGATCGCAGTAAGGTTTACTTTTGAACAGTTACGGGTATGACAACATGGATTATCACAACACGCTATCAAGGCTGTTACAGCAATTGTCAATAGTAATTCGTAAAACGGTAGAATTTTTTGCTTACGGAATCACTGAATTGCGTACTTAATTGTGTACATTGTTTGTACACAAAATTGCGCAATGTGTTCTGACCAGGAGTATCTTACAGCGTTCCGAATTTTTACTAATATAGACATTTTCTGTAACCATTTAACCAAGACCACCGAGATAGAAGGCCTGTTCGATGTTTTGTGACATAAGAAAGGGTAGTCCGAGCCAAAGACTATCGAGCTGCTAGCACTGACTAAGCTGCCAGACGAAAGAAATGTAGACAAACCCTCGCCAAAATCTTATCATTTTTGGTCTGCCAGTTATTAATTTACTTACTCTTTTCTCGTCTACACTAATTAGTGTACACCAAATAATACTTACTCGAAACACAAATTATAAGATTAATATAAAATGCTGAACCACAACAATTTGTTTAGTTACTATACAGTGTCTACCAAAGAACAAACAGCAGTGCATAGGTTTAAATCACAAAAAAACATGGTTCTTTCTACTATATGTGAATGAAATCATTCTCTCTTATATACAGTCATTATTTGGTATTTAAATTTTCTAACTTTCTCTTTGGCTACAATAGTTACCCTCTTGAACAACAATTATTCAATGAAACGTTAGTAGAAACCCATATTGTTAATAGAAACCCACATTGTTAACTTTTCTGTTTTCTGTACTATAACCTTCATTACTTTTTGAGCAGCTTATCTATTATTTACCCTTTAACATTTAAATTCAGGATTGTCGACCAAATGTAAAATTTTGACATTTGCATTCTGAATAAAAAGGGAGTGATTTTTTCCAATAGTTAGTCAAGCTTGAACGATATATTCATTGGATATTTGTAACACTAAATGAACATTTTGTTTCTCAAAGGTTTAGAGAGATAATGCTTTTAATGATAGTTTTTATGAACGTTCATAGAGTAAACATCTATATCATGAAGTTTTTCAAAGGGCTGAATGGTGCATAATGAATTTCGTTTTCCAAATTATTGACTTCAAAGAGAACTGAGGCAACTTCATTGTTTTATTTATAACTTTCTAGCCAAGCCAATTATTCCCGAGATATTTTTTTTATCATTTTACTGAAACATATACGAAAAAGGGCATTTGTTACTCTGAAATGGGTGAGGATACACTATAGTAGACAGATGTGCAATCCTGGGAAAATAAGACATTGCTTCCCAATTATAGCATTATGAGGTTACAATGCAAAACACTGTAAAAATTATTTTTTTCTAAGCCTATAATTACTTTCTTCAGTGTCAGTGCAGAACATCAGCTTTTATGCTTTAATTGGGAATTTGTGTAACTTACTTGAATTTAGACTTTACCTGTTCAACATAAAGTAAAATGCACCTGTTGCAGCTTCACTATAGCCAAAGGCTAAACCAACAATATTTTTGCCTTTATAATGAAAATATGGTATTAAGTACGTGAGTTTCATCCACCATCAGTATCACTATTTTGTCAGTGGGTAGTAATGATTTACATTTATATACATCAGAAAATTTGAGTCCTTTTGTTATGATGCTGGGCAGACCTGTTTGAAAAAACTCTCTCCTGATGGTACAGTAACTTTGAGGGGAACAACTATAGTTATAACAGAAACACAATATTACCAGCTCTGATGAATAATCAAATTTATTCAGTCATTAACTAGAGCTAAAATTATTGCCAAAAATAAAATAACTAGTTTTATAACAGCAATGCAATATATATTGCAGTGTTAGAAATACATTCAGCAGTATCAGCTCTCTGGAGTTACTGAATATCTGCTTTAAGTAATGATATTTGTATCATGAACCTTTGTAGAAATCTTGAGATCTCCCAAGTGACATACTTCAGTGACATGAAAAATGCATGTGCTGTACAGTTAGGCTTAACTGTAAGTAGGGCATTTTGGCATAAGTATTGTATTTCATTAACCTGCACTGAAGTTTTACCTGTGGAAGAAGAAAGATGGTCATGGTCTTTTAATATTTTTACGTTTATATATGAGCACTAAAACCTAGTCATGCAAAATGAGGATAGGTTAGGTTAGGTTAGAAAAATTTCTAATGTAGGCTCCTGTTTTGAACCTGTGACTCTTAGAATACTATGCCGGTCTACATTTTTTTCACCTTAACCCATCTAGGCCCAAAAGGTTTGTCCCATGCTTTAGACTATTGTCAATGGAAATTTGCCTATTTCCCCACCACTAGTGTACTGGACTTGAGTTGTGATGCACCTATAACTTATATGTCCGTCTGTGCTAATGTAACTCTTGAGCACCTTGTCTGAAGGTTCTATCACACAGTCAGATATCATGTTTGCAACTTTCTTACCTGCCACAGGGCCCTTGTCCCAATCATTGCAATAATGCTCTTTACAACATACCTATGGGCTACAGCATGCTTTAAATTTCCTCTGAGCTTTCTATGCACTTGCAGTATGTAAGTTGGACACAGGCTACACTTGGTATTGGTTGGCATAGGCTACACGGGGTGTTGTTTGGTAGGTAAAGGCTACACTGGGAGTTCTTTGATTTAGACTAGCCTATACCTATTCGACTCTGTTAAGCATTGGTTGACATGAATTCCTATTAAAATTCAATGTAGGCTCAACCAGTCTTTCTTTATATTGCACCTGACCTTGTTGCTCACAACTTCTACCAAGAATGCAGACTGTATTTATATTGCAGTCGAAAGTCATCCAGAGAGAAAAGTCAAATAGGTAGTACCTGTTGCTGTGAACTTATTGCCGAGTTTATCTGCTTACCACAGTAAGTTCACCAAAAAAGTACACAAGACATACCCATGGCTCGCTACCTCATGATCCCATATAAGTTTTATGTTCCAGTTCATAAATAAAACAATGGAACCACGAAAACACCTCGTGTCCAAGTGATGGAAGGGAAGGAAGATCGAGAGTCAGGAGTGAGTTGCCAGTCACTCGCCTCGGAGAGTCGGACTACCAGGGTCGACGTCATGACGTCACATCGAACAGGCCTTCTATCTCGGTGGTCTTGATTTAACCCTGTAGTTCTCTAACTAAAGAGCATCGTTTAAGCGTTAGATAGTTTGAACAAATATGTCGAAATTAATTCCTTTTTCAGTTCCTTGCACAGAATAGTGAATATATCTTAGTAGCTTCTCTTTTAATGGAGCACCTTTGGACTGATTCAATTTCAGTAGGTGGGCCAATTTGAAAATCCAAGAATGTCACCTATTTTCAAATGGATACATTGGATACATTCCACCTTTGTGGTATCTTAAGTATTTCTCATCTGGAAAAACAAAGGAAAATATTTGAGTGATTTCTGCTTCTGCATATGTGATTCATAGCTTGTAGTAACAGATTATTTCCAGTGATATATTCGTAGTTTTCAGTTCCAAGCCAATTAGGTGCTTGTGCTGAAAAAAAAAACTTTTGATTAGACAGTTATGATTTTATTTACATGGGAGATATGTCTGAGGTTAGTACCTTTTTCCGTGGCCAGCCACTGACGTTGTTCCTCATTAGAGACCTAACTCTGCTTGAGTTTCCCATAGGCTGCTTGTGCACAGAGCAACTATACCCCGGTACACCAATTGGACTCACAGGCAAAGCTAGGTACATGAAGCACAGCTAAACCAAAGGTGGTGAGAATTTAGCTTGTTTATTGATGTATAGTTCATAGAAAATATAATAGTATGAATAATGGGACTTGGTGTAGGACAAACCCATACTTAGTTGCATTCCATGCAATAAAGCACGCTAGATATAAAGTGGTAAAGAGATAAACCCTTAACTCGGATCTTTGAGAAATGACAGCGCGTTACTCGCCAAAGTAGAGAATTGGTTGGTAAAAACGTTGCTTTTACCAGCTAAACTAGAAGGAAAATACGGTCTTACCACTCAAAAATCCAGCTATAAAAACATTGTTGATTATGTGTCTGTTCCAGTTAATAATCCTTTCCCAGTTAAATAGATCCAGCAAATTGAATAAGTAAGTATACAGAAACAATGAGACACCTAGACACCACAATGTATCATGAAAGCTGATCATGCTTGTTCACTGCAAATATCAGTGAGCTGTTAAAAGGGCGTGTTGAAAAATAGGTAAAAGGCAAGCATAAAGAAAATGTCCACCTGTTGAAAAGTCAGAATTTTACTAAAATGAGAAACGAGCAGCATCGTCCAATTTATGAAAAACGCAGGAAATTAATAAAAGTATAAATTGCCATATCAGGACTTACAGTGGGACACCCCTCAGATTTCAAAGTGCCGAGAATGAATATGATTGAGGTGTTGAATTACGTATTACACTTTCTTGGTTTTACGCTGCAACAGAATGCAGCCTTTTCTCGACAGACAAGAGGATTTCGAAAACTCGGACCAAATCACTGAAGAGCCAAGTTGCATTTATGAATTGGAAACGTAATGGCTGAGACAAGGCAGCTAGCAAAGCAGAGAATTTAGGAGTACTGAAGATTTGGTGAGGCTTTACAGATAGCTGCTTAACAGTTGTTTCAGGAATCGAAAGGTCTATTTCTACAACTCTTAAGGTTTAGCTTACACAAAATTCTTCAGCAAAATTCTTCAGCTGAAGTTTTTTTCTGGTAAAAGATTCAGTAATGTTCACCTCGCAAAAGTAACTGTCATCATGTGCAAGGTGATAAAACAAAATATAATTTACAAAGGTACTTATACCATTCGATAGTCATTTTTATAGTTTATGTGCATGAAGAAATATGCCAGGGGTTTCCATAGTCAGTTATTAATAACAGTGAAACGGGCCAAAGGCTGGATCAGTGACCAAGGGTGAGCTTGCAGCTGGAGCTAAGGTGCTGACATCCAGAAGGTGCAGGATCTAACTGCATTTCCACACGTGGAACAAGCGTGAACCAGGTATTGAAATTAGACTCTTCATGACGAGAAGAGAAGAACTGATAGAGGGAGGTGGGGGAGATTATTCTAGGGTCAATATTTCAGGTATCATTGGTTGCATAGGATGAGTGGTCGGGAAAAGCCAAAACCTAGCATATTTTTTCTGCTAATGGCGAAACAGGCTGCACATTCAGACCATGAGACTAGGGAGGCAACCTGCAGTGGGCAGCTACCCCTTTAGCTGAGTAACGGAGCTTCCAAGTTCCATGACAGCTGTGGAGATTCTAGAGCTTTCTCGCCATGTGCTTGGGCTGTGTTGATATTTTTTTTTTTGTGGCGGTTGTTGCCGACTGTGGCATGCGCAGAGTATGGAGGAGAAAAAAGGAACGACCTGGGAATGGTATGAATAGAGATTATGTAACAGAACCGGTAGAACTGAGGCAACTTGAGTTTATAAGTAACTAGCCAGCGAACAGCAACTTACAATTGCGAATATCCTGTAGCCACCCTCTCTCTCTCTCTCTCTCTCTCGCTCTCTCTCTCGTCTCTCTCTCTCTCTCTCTCTGTCTCTCTCATCTATATATATATGATATATATATATATATTAGATATATATATATGGATCTATATATATCTATTCTATATATATATATATTATATAATATATATATATATATATATATATATATATAGATATATATATATAGATATATAGATATATACATCTATATATATATATATATATATATATATATATATATATATATATTATATGCTACTTTTAAAATGCATATATCTCCTCTGTGACTATAAAATGTTATGTATAATTGTGCAACATTTTTTCAGATTCCTAAATAGCTTAGAGATAGGATGTTTTAAATGTGCGTTCAGATTTCGCATAACATAATGTAAAAGAATATATATAACGTAGAATGTAGAAGAGAGAGGTTTTCTTTGTCCATTCGAAACTACGATTGTTTCCCTATTATGTCAGCACTGTGAGATTAGAGGAACTGAGAGATCTCTGTTTGCTTTCCTAATCTGTCAACACGTTTGATGAGCGAGCTCAAGATTAATTTGTGTTTTGAGAATTTTTCATCAAGTAAGATATGGGTTTCTGCTTCGGTCGATCGAGACAAATACATGTCTTTTTTTTAACAGACTGGTCTCATACGTGTATGTCTTTGTCAAAGCCACGTGCAGATTACACATTTTGTATATAAAGTTGCGTAAGATTTCGAAGCTTCTGGGAGCATTTGTGCCAAAAACATTTTGTGTCATCTCCCCTGTCCAGCTTCTGTAAGGAAGAGAGTTTCATTAGATCTTAGATTCTCGAGGCGTTAACATCTCTCTCTCTCTCTCTCTCTCTCTCTCTCTCTCTCTCTCTCTCTCTCTCTCTCTCAACATCCTTGAGATTATATTAACGTAACGTAAATTGGTCACTCGTAACTTGAGAATTTCATATTTGATATTTCTTAGAGTTTATTTAGTGTTAAATAGTGTTTTTTGTGGAATCTGAACAAACATTGTTGTAACGGCGCCTGGCTTTTGTGAAAGTGTAAAACAAGACTGCAGCAAAGAAAGAAGTTGTTATACCAAAAAGGTAAAGTGTGTTATATTTTTATTAGTTGCAACTAATATCTAATGGTTATGATGGTTTGGTAAGAAACTAATAATGGATAGGAACGGTGGTTAGATAACAACTAATAACGGATAGGAACAGTGGTTTGGTAAAAACTGATGGTTACAATGTTTTGAGTGAAAAGATTTACACTTTTACACATTGCAAATTTTTGTGGTTTGTGTTTGTTTCATTTTGTGCATTTTTTCATTTTCTTGTTGAAGTGTGCCTTTATATTTTGATATTGCCCTCATTTTTCTGTATTTTCATTTGCATTCACAATTTAATTGACTTGGTTATTTTCATTGCTTAATCATTGCACATTAAATTGAATTTAACACTTGTGAATTAATTTGCATTTACTTGAGTTTTCTTCAACTTAGATTCTTTCAATTTTTTTTTGTTGTTTAGCATGTGAATTAATTTCTAATTTTCAATTATTGCCTAACGGACTTTTTGAATTTTCAATTGAATTAATTTTCTTGAAATTTGTGATAAATTGATTTTGATTTAATTTTACTTAATTTGATTCGAGAATTAATTAACTTTTACTTGTTTTCAAGTAACAGTAATTTTCCCTGATATGTGAATTTCAATTATAAATTTTGAGTTTAATAATAAATTTTTGTATTTAAAATTTTTATAAGTATTTCATTTCTAACCAGTATATTTGTATTTGATTATATTGATGATAGGTAGAAACATAGAGTGGTAATTGATCTGCTTTCCTTCAATTTACTTGAAGTGACTTAGAACCAGGGAAGTACTTAGACTTTTGAAATCAGGGAAATACTTAGGATTTTTAAAGTTGTTGACCGGAGTGATGCCTTTGATTAATTTAATTACTGACAAGATTACCTCACACCGTTTTGATGAACTTAGTCTATTTTGCTTTTTGCAATGGCGGTAAGTTGTTAAGGGATCACTGATGCCTTTAGAGTATTCAGTCGTTTAATACCTGTGATGAGGGTTCAGGTGTCTGGCTTTTGTGAGGTAACAATAAATGAATGTAAGTGTAGTAACCAGATACTTGGCACTTGTAACAATTATATGATATATATATATATATATATAGTGTGTGTGTGTGTGTGTGTGCGCGTGTGTGGATTTATATACGTCCTGAATTCTTGGTTCCGTGGTTCGCGTCCATGAGCCGACGAATTTTCTTATCGACTAAAAAATTCCCCTTCGGTTAACCATAGTATAGGACATCTGTAGGGCTTAAGCGTATATATATATATATATATATATATATATATATATATATTATATATATATAAATATATTATATATATTATACTATATATATAGTATATATATTATATCTATATATATATATATATATATATATACATTATATATTATATATATATATATATATATTATATATTATAGTATATATATATATATGTATGTATGTATGTATATATGTTATATATTCTATTATATATTATCTATATGTATATTTATACATATATATATATATATATATAATGTATAACATATAATATATGTATATCTATATATATAATCTCTAATAAAAGTAGCCATAAAAACACCATGTAGAGAGAAAAGTACTATATTTCAGAGACTGCTGTCTCTCTCTTCAGGTATATGAATTGAGAAAAGTTTACAGAAAGGTGTATTTTTATACCAAGAGATTCGTCCACAAGTAAGCCAATTTAGGTCACCCCCGCTGATAATCTTCCTTTAATCTTCTTAAGCGTTGGTTGAATGAACACTGCGTCGACGATTGTCCGATGTCCAATTCCCTTTTGAGATGTTCATTACCTGCTTCTCTTTTATTAAGGCCGATTCCATCATTTGACTCTTGTACCGGCAGTTTGCTGCTATAAAAAAAATTAAACACGTGACATATTCCAGTTTATTCTATGGTTATGTTCATTGATATGGTTGAAATAGCCGAGTTCTGTTGTCCATACCTAACTGACCGTTTGTGTTGTATTAATCTCTGGGGAAGTGATGTTACCTGTAAATCCGATGTAAGATTGGTCACAGTCCTGGCATGGGATCTCATATACCCCAGAGTCTTTGGGCGATGTCTTTTGTTGGACGTTAATCAGGGATTTGGCTAAGGTATTTGGGGTAGGTAAATGCAAAAGGGTTGGATTTCCCAAGGTGTGAGTTACTCTCTTAATCGTCTCCAGGTGGGAATTTTTATTTTATTGTTGGGTGTGTCTCTGTCTTGTCTTTAGGGGTCGGTAGAAAATTACGTTTGCTTTTTGAATTGCTTTCTCAATATATGGTCAGGATACTTTAAAGATGAAAGTTGCTTGCGAATTAGTTCAAATTCTTTTTCCAGGAAATCTGGGGAACAAATTCGTAAGGCTCTTAAGAATAGGTTGCTAGCTACACCTATCTTGATATTATTGTCATGATAGCTAAAGTAGTGAATATATGAAAGTGAGAACGTTGGTTTTCTGTATATGGTAAATTGTATTCTGTCGTGTCTCTGATTATTAAAACATCAAGAAAAGGAAATTTTGTTGTCTGTTTCCCATTCAAACTTTTAAATTTGATGCTGGGCACTAATGCGTTTTAATTTTGAGAGAAATTCATTAAAATTACCCCACTTATTATCCCAAAATGTTAGTATGATCCATCGTATCTCATCCACAGCATGTTTTTGGGTTGTTTTATTGCAGTTTATTACTGTAGTTTCAAAGTATTCCATGTACAGATTGGCTAAAATAGGACTTAAAGGACTACCCATACTACACCCGAATTTTTGCTTGTAGAATGATTCCCCGAATGAAAATACGTTATTAGATGCACATAATTCAACTAACTTTATTATTTGTCAAGTGCCAAAGGGAAATGATCTGAATAGGGGATAATTTTTCCCTTAAAAACTGAAGAACGTCCTGTACTGTACTTTTGTGAATAGGGAGTCTACGTCCAGCTTAAAAGTTTTATGTTGTGAAGTGGTATATGTGCTTCTCTGAATTTGTGACAAAAGTCTTCCGAATGTTTGATGTGGCTGGGAGAAAAAGTGCCTAAAAAAGGAGAAAGGAGGCCAGCTAACCATTTAGAAATTTTGTAATTGAAAGCTCCGGCGCATGAAACGATGGGTCTGAATGGAAGATTGTCTTCCATATACCTGAAGAGAGAGACAGCAGTCTCTGAAATATAGTACTTTTCTCTCTACATTTTGGTGTTTATGGGCCCTTTCCTTTTATTAGATGGAATTCTGTTGTTACAGAACATTTTTACCGTCATATATATATATATATAAAAGCGAATACCACAGGAAAATGATAGGCAGAAATCCAAGCGCTTTCGTCTTTATTAAGACATCGTTCCTTGACGATGTCTGAATATAGGCAAAAGCGTTTGGATTTCTGCGTATAATTTTCCTGTGGTATTCGCTTATTTAATGAAGTCACGTGCATCTACTGTTATTTTTTGTTTTCAAGCATATTATATATATATATATATATTTATATATATATATATATATATATATATATATATGCGTATATCTGAATGTATGTATGTGAGTGCCCTTTCAAAGTATTAATCGACGTGGAATGCCGAGATATTTGACATTTAGTATTACTAATCCCTCATTTTGCTCTTTCTCTGAGAAAAAGGATTGAAAGTCAAGATGCGCATATTTTCACCCTATATCCCCGAGACACTCCATATTTTATAATAATACCTGATGGTATATGTATTCCAGTACGTTAAAAAATTTTCGCTCTTCAAGATACTTGATATATTTAGTCGTAATTAAGTCAACAGATAAGAATGCTAAGTAAATGAGAACAACGAACGCTCTAGCCAATCTTGCGGAAAAGTCCTTAGTAAGATTTACTTCCACTTTAACTATTCTCAATTTTTCTATAGATTTAAAATAATGAAACCTAATGTATTCACAAGTAAGTGTCATTTATCTATTTATTTATTTTTGCCCCTTACATAATAAGTGAGTTATTACCTTTTTTATTTCAGTAAATGGAAAAGATGTTCAACACAGCTCAGTTCTTGAAAAAGTCAAATGTCATGCTGCGCATAAAACAAAGATTTCCTGCTATGATACGAGATCATCTGGACATTATTCTCAAAGTTTAGCGAAGTTTGCATATCAAGAAGTCATCTAAAAGAAATTTGCATCGAAAGAGGAAAAATCGGAGCTTTCTAAAGATACGTTTCCCGAGGCACAAAGAAAAGGAGTTTTAAAAGCGGACAAACAAACGTCTCATTCTTTCAAACAAGTCGAGCAAAAGTATTTATTTTTTCTCATTCGAACTTGAAGTTGAATTGACGGAAACGTTACAGGATATCGAGAGCTCTCCTAATATATCCTTCGGAGTTTAGACTCGTAACTTTTCATTCTGCCGATTGATCTTTTCCATATGTTCTTGGCCATAGAAAGACATTCAACAACCCAATCTGCTGACCTCATAGATAATATAGTTCTCTCTTCGTAAACTTAAGACGTGTATTTTATATATGAATACAGATGGACAGAGACGAGAAAAGAATTTGTTTGTCGTATTGTATACCAATCATAACATTATTGCACATTATACCTTTGACGTAGTATGGTCCTATCACTAATGTTTTTGTGTAAGGAATATTTGATTTTAAAGGGAAAGTCTTCATTCTGATATTATAGGAAATTAGCAGCGTGAAAATGTCGATCGTTTAAACTGACACTGAAAACTGTTTTGACAGCAGTCATGAACAGAATAAATATATATTATATATAATAATAAATATATTACTATATATATATATATATATATATATATATACTATATATATATATATAAGTATATATATATATAGATATATCAATATATATATATACACACATAATATATATATATATATATATATATATATATATATATACATATATATATATATATATATATATATAGATATATAGATATATAAGATATATATATATATATACATATTAATATTAATCAAGTTAGGGAACGTAATGATGATAAAAACACTTCCACAACTTCACAATCACTTCATACAACTTGAAGGTGTGTGGTTATAGTCACAGATATAAAAGCCTAGATGCCGCATCGGCCGCTAGCTGAGTAGGCTGGCGCACGTCATCAGGCCCGCCATCTTGGCGCGGTAATTCAAACAATGCAGCAGGCTGCAGTATATGACGTTTTTTCGCCACTATTCGCTTAATATTGCACGGATTTTCTTATCTGATGGCTCGTTACAAAGCTTACATAATTCCCTACAAGGATCTAATAAAATAGTTGTTCCTTATTGTTTGAAAGTTAACTTACAATGACTGTTTTAGCAGGTAGGGGGAAGGGGGCTAGTTGTACACAAATGTTAATATTTACCCATAACTATTGCTGTAAACAATAATTTGAAATGCTGTGATAAGACAGCCTACGAAAAAAAAATTGTTAAAACAATATTGTTTAAGGGCCATTAGGTCAATAGGGTAAATCGTGTATGTTGGACACTAATTTGATGTTTCTCGATTTCTTTCACTGCATTATAGCTATGTAATATTAAAGTGTTAATCTGGTCCTTGTAATAAGAACTAAATGACCAAGCAAGACACATAATGAGTTTTTGTTGATGTTTTGATATAGCCTGCTAATTTCATATCAATGCATATAGATTATCATTACAATGTAGTATCATTAAACTGTTGGAAACAGCAATAAAAAAAACTTGTTTAAACTGCTGGGAATTATGGATAAATAAATGCACAGATGTACAATAAATGTTATATATACATTCAATGTAAGAACAAATATCATATAATAAATCATTGTAAGAACAAATATCATAAAAATAAATCATTGTGCAATACATTTTGAGAGTTGTTACTTCAAAGTATAGGCGTAATGACCCATAAGGCCACCCATAGCTTTAAATTTACATGTGTGACCAAACCAATGAACAGTTAGCTGAAAAAAATTAGACTGGCCTTATGATTGTGGCCTAGGCTGAAAGGCTCGGTGGGGGGGGGGGGGGGGGGGGTATGGGTGGGGGGGGGGGGGGGGGGGGGGGGGGGGATACTATGACCGGGTATACAGGGTTGCTCGTCAGGATTGGCTCATTTTGACAATTTTGGTCTATAGATGGGTCCCCTTCTGGAAGGGTAGAAGTATAGAGATGGCCCAGGCCCTTATCCCAAATAAGGTATAATAATTTGGGTCCTTGACAACACAGTTCTAGAGATGAGCTATATTGAACAGTTAATGCTTGCCATAATGATATATCCTAGTCTGAGCAAATTAAAGGTAGTTTTGTGAAAAATTTAAGTTCTATATAATTATTTCACCATATAAAATTAGGTCTAGAGATAGGTCACTTTTGCCACTAGGCGAGGTCTCTTGATCCCCCCCTAAATTTTCCAAAGCCAGGTCTAGAGGTCAGAATTCACTGAGGAGCATCCCGTTCCAAAAAATTGGAAGAACCCCCACCCCCCCAGGCTCAAAGGAACAGGCAGAGATGCAAAGGCTAGATAACACAGAAATCCTAGTTATTCTAGGGCCTACTGTAGTTTATTTTAGGCTCAACCCTACAGTTTTATGACTTAAACTTGTAGGCCTGTGCCAAAAATTATATTGGGGGATTTTTTAACAGAGCACTTCGAGAGACAAAGATTTTACTTAAGTTGCGCACAGATCCATAGCTGTTGGCCTACTTTAGTAATCTGTCTTATCACAGCATTTCAAATTATTGTTTACAGCAATAGTTATGGGTAAATATTAACATTTGTGTTCAACTAGCCCCCCTTCCCCCTACCTGCTAAAACAAAGTCATTGCAAGTTAACTTTCAAACAATAAGGAACAACTTTATTTTATTAGATCCTTGTAGGGAATTATGTAAGCTTTGCAACGAACCATCAGACAAGAAAATCCGTGCAATATTAAGCGAATAGTGGCGAAAAAACGTCATATACTGCAGCCTGCAGCATTGTTTGAATTACCGCGCCAAGATGGCGGACCTGATGACGTATGTCCGGCCGGCCGATGCGGCATCTAGGCTTTTATATCTATGGTTATAGTCGTATCGACTCCTCCTACAAGTAGTATGCTCTCTCTTGCCTTTCATGCAGCCTTTCAAGACCTTAATAATATTTGGTCGTTCTTTCTAATACGTCTTCCATTTCGTTTGCATAATACCTTCTAGGTAGGTCTACCTTAACCCCTCCCGGAAAAGACGTGCGAATGATAATCCAAAGTAGCATAGGCCTACTTGTGTGGCTCGGTGGGTATTACGTAAGGCTCTTTGATTCTATATTCGATCTCTTTGCTCTCTTGATCCAATTGTCAGGTTCCCTATATTTCTCTCGCTAGTTATGCTTTCTATCAAAAGCGATTGTTCAGTGATTGTGTGAATATCATGGTTATGGATATTCCTTGAGCTAATAGAAAAGTGAGACTAGATGGCATGTTTCATCTCTTGTTTCCCTGGGTTACCCGGTGTGGTCATGGTAGGTGAAGCATTTACGTCAAACTCGGACTTCAGTGCTGTATTATTTATCAACAGACTGACAGCCTTACATATTTAAGGGGTATCGCCTTGCAATTGTTTGACCTGCGATGATATCCGCAATTGTCGTTGGTATACATCATACCATCGTCAAAGTATCATTGACTTTGATGATATTCTTCTGAGTCCCCAACGATCGTTACTTCTAGTATGAAGGTTTGAAGACGTTAAAACTCATAGTTAAATAACAAATAATATTTAACAAGCTTGCACCACAAATGATAGCTACAGGAAGATTTGGATAGCTCTTCAAGCGGAGAGGTGTGGTAGAAGTCTGATATACAGTTCTGTTTACAAGAACATAGTCGAGCGAAAACATTGCTCAATGTTGTACACACACACGAATATACGGATCTAGGACTGTGACGTAGGCACAGACTGTTAAGGGAACGACAACATGTTTTTGCCAGAGGAGCATCGGTTGGCGTTACCTTTTAATATTAAACTGATGATCCAGGTGTCTACAAACTAAGACGTTATACAAAGCGGCGTCAGAGCAACGTCAAGGCAATGTCAACTCTTCTCTAATTTATGTTTTTCAATTCTGCAAGATCCTACAGGAATACTTGAGTCATGTTTTAATTCAACAACATTTTGCAACTTATAGAATGTCACAATACATCCGTTATTATATGTAATCTCTTACATAATACTCGGTCTTCTATATAAAATCAAACATTAGATTATAGTTATGCAGAAAGTTTGACTTGTAACAGTGTGATTTTTAGATATAAATGGAAAGATGTGATAAACATATAACTCCCATCAAATTGTTTAAGAAAATGATATACAACTGGTTGTATGTAAAAATCTGATATAGAAAATACTTAAAAGTAAAAAAAAAAATACATGGAGTACACAAATACAGATCAACTTATAAGGTATAAGACATATGCATATGATATAATAGTAAATGATAATGATCATATGTGATATATAATGATACAGTTATATATACGTATACCGCTAGTCATGAGGATACATATACTACAGAAAATACTAACGTACTTCTGATAATTGCATGACATAAAGATTACATGATAAAAATCATATAGTAATTGAAATTAATGGTACCAAAATGTGATAAGATACAAGGTAACAGATTGATTATAGGAGCTACCTGATTTGTTTATTCAAATAAATGATTAATATAAGTGATTAATCTACATGATTAATCTAAGTGCACTTTATATAGATTCCCAGTGCGTAGACGCACAAGATAATGATTCATAACTTCAATTTGCTTCAATTATGTACACACACAGATAAAATGGTTAAGGCAGATTGCAATTAAGATTCTCATGCTTTTCATATGGAATACATTGCCAAGGAGGTTTCTACTACACATTTAGCTAGAATCTCAAACAGCATTTCACACAATTCACAGTTCCAAACAACCTCCTTGCGTCAAATGAAATGGCCAATTTCAAATTGCTCGAAAATCAAATGCCTTAAGGGCCATTGGAAAATTGTCTGGACGGGGTCGACGTTCTGTTGATCAGCCATAATTGTGTTCCTCATCCTACGCCATACAAATACGTTCGGGATGATTAAAGTCACCACCAGCGCGAGGGTCACCGCCAGTAAACACTAGAAACGAATGTCCTCCCTAGAATAGTAAGCGTGGGAAGTATGGTGCATTGTAGTCAATATCGACAGCTGCTGGGCCACCTTCTCATTAAATGGCAAAAGAAGTTGTGGAATACGTGTGTTGGACCAAGAAAAGTTGGCAAAATAAGCCTGCTCTCTTATGATGGTGCTTATTCCCCTTACGTTGTAGTTGGTCGTTGCTCCACTGCAGCCATCCGCAGCGACGAACAGTCAAAGTTGTAGATGATCCATCCGGGCATGCAACGTTAAACTCTTCGACTGCCAAACGTAGCCAGGTTCCATTATTCAGCCTGTAAGCAAACTTATTCTTGTCAAAAGGGTAAAGTAAATTCAGACAACGTTCAAGCGTGTGAGGGAGAGAGCTGTTAAGGACTAGACCTAACTCACATGAATTCTCTATATTATGGAATTCAAAAGAGTCAACTGTAGAAACTTTATTACCCATGGCATTAGAACAATGAGTGAACCAATCAAGGTCTCTGACGACCGTAAAAAGTTCCTTATTAGGGGAAATTGATACGTAGCCAGAAAAACTCGATATTACTGGTAGCAAGCTATTAGACATTTAAGTGGGAAACGGAGCTATTTTGCAAGATTTCCAGGCATCAGAACAATCGAAGGGGATATTAATCATGATTCTGTAATTCTCTATGCTTACTGAAATTAAGCTGTAATAAAATTCGATCTTGTGTGCCTCTAACAAGGTGCATAGCCAAGTTTCTCACACGCATTCTCTAAGGTTAATATTAAATCCTTAATAGGCAAGAGATGCGGCGAGAGAACTCCCTTTGTAGCTAGTGTCATTGCTTCTACATAATCTTTGGATTTTTCAATAAAATGGGAAATTTTCCCATGGATATGATCTACTTTTGAATTGTAATATGCTAATGTTGCAAGTAAATATTGCACATCCATGATCTGATTTATATTACTAGAATGCTCGTTCACCAATGTCATAAGCTGATTTATTGACTCTAATTGTCTGTGAAGTTCAGAGAAAATTAATTCATTTTGATGTTGTAGAAATTCTATTCTCATATTTTGTTCATTAATTTTAAGACGATTTACAATTCCCAAACCTAAACTTGCAACGGGCCCAAAAATATTGAGTACCGCGAATAAGAATGGATTACGTCTCTCTACGTTATTGTGACCTATGGTCCACATAAGAAGTTCACGAGCTAAGCATTCCGCTTCAGCTGTCTTGTATTGCAAATCATAAGACATCATCTCAGCTACACTCAAAATCTGTGCAAGCGGATTCTCTGGGTTAAAAGGAAAATGACGCTCGTGCAATTGATCCAATGATTCAGAAAAACGCGATAAGTCGCTTTTAAGGTTAATGACATCATCTTCTGGCAAGAAAATCGCTCGCAAATCAACTTCAAGAATTACGTTACTCGCTGTAATAAATACATTCTCAGTTCTTTCAATGATAGAGCCATGTGTAAATTGGATATTTTTTGTTTTAACGCTCCTCCCACACGAGAAGAATATCTGAAAAAACAGTACCAATCCGAACAATATAAGTTTCATGTTGGAAACCTGCAAACAGTAAAACATATGTAATTACTCATGTTAGATTAGATATTTCTTATTCAAAACTAATAAAAAAAATTTCATACAAATTTTATACATACTATTTACCCTGTAAGTTTTATATAGGTATACATATTTTCTCCTAGCCTTTCTTTTTTCCCCTTTTTTCATTAGCTACGAACATGAGCCAATGGAATAATCCGTATGTCAGTAGGTTTTGATATGTTTTGAACTTTTAGCCTATTTGCCATTAATATTTCTAGAATACTGAACGAGCCTTCAAACTTAGGCGTTAGCTCATAGTTCAAACCATTGCGCACATATATTTGGATATAGATTTGATCACCTACTGCATATGGTTTTGTTTGTTTAGCGATTTTATCGTGATTCCTTTTCATTATAATTTGGGCCTCTTTTGAATTCTTACGAAGTATATTATATTGGCTTACACTTGCATCCATAATATCCCTTAGGGGATTTGATAAATTAGTGGTTGGCTTGAGTATGTGGAAAGGTGTTCTAGCAGGAGTACCGTATAAGGCCTCATGTGCTGTCATTTTTATAGATACATTATATGAATGATTAAGAGTACTTAGAACCGCGGGAACCACTATATCCCAGTTAGGATCCATATCCCCGAGTGTAACTCGTAGGACATTTAACATTTTCCTATTTACCCTTTCTACCAATCCGTTTGACTCTGGGTGATAAATCATGGTAATGATTTTCTTAATGCAAAAGAATTCACACAAGTTAAGGAAATCATTATTGAATTTTCCACCCGAGTCAGAGATTATCATGTGTGCAATTCCGTGTTTACAGATGTAGCACTCATAGAATTTCCTAGCGCATTCAATTGCAGTTTTTGTATTTAGTGCTATTAATTCTGTATAACGTGTCAAGGCATCTATTAACTCTGAGAGGTGTTTATTTCCTCTGTCAGACTCGTAAAACCCTGTTAATAAATTTAAGTGTACTCTTTGAAAGGGTTGATTTGGCACGGGATAGGCCCCTAAACTGACAGGTGTCTTAGTGTGTCCCTTGTTTTCTGACAGATGTGACAATTAGTTAGGTGCTTTTTTATATCTGGAAGCATTGTAGGCCAGTAAAATTCTAGTCCCATGTAAGGGACTAGAATGCAACCAGTTTAGGACGAATGGTATAAGAGAGATTGGTACTACTACCTGGTCGTTAGTGACCTGCGGTGTGCTTCGGGTTTTCCTCGTCACGGACCTACACAGAATATTACCTTTGATTATATAATTCTGCTGCACATACTTTAAATGTTCTTTTTCTTTAGGATTTCCGTTCAAAGCATCTAATATTTTGCTTAACTGCTGATCTTTTCTTTGTTCAGTTTGTACCAGTTCAGCGCTCCAACCCGGGTCTTCAATGTGCATGATCGCTTGGGTTAGTGAATTTTCTTGTTCAGATACAGTTTTAACAATAGGCAAGGATGTTTCCCACCGCTGCCACCATTATTTAAGGGGTATTGCCTTGCATTTGCTTGACTAACAAGGTGCCCCGTTGGTTACTTTTGACCTGCGATGGTATCCGCAAGTGTCGGTTGGTATACATCACACCATCGTCAAAGTATCATTGACTGTGATGATATTCTTCCAAGTCCCCATCAATCGTTATTTCTAGTATGAAGGTTTGATGACGTTAAAACTCATAGTTAAATAACAAGTTATATTTAACAAGCTTACATCACAAATGATAGCTACAGGAAGATTTGGATAGCTCTTCAAGCGGAGAGGTGTGGTAGAAGTCTGATATACAATTCTGTTTACAAGAACATAGTCGAGCAAAAACATTGCTCAATGTTGTACACACACACGAATATACGGATCTAGGACTGTGACGTAGGCACAGACTGTTAAGGGAACGACATGTTTTTGCCAGAGGGGCATCGGTTGGCGTTACCTTTAAATATTAAACTGATGATCCAGGTGTCTACAAACTAAGACATTATATAAAGCGGCGTCAGAGCAACGTCAAGGCAATGTCAACTCTTCTCTAATTTATGTTTTTCAATTCTGCAAGATCCTACAGGAATACTTGAGTCATGTTTTGATTCAACATGTTGCAACTTATAGAATGTCACAATACATTCGTTATTATATGTAATCTCTTACTCATAAAGGTTCTGAACTTTGACATATAATCCGGCACTTCTTTGAGTAGCCTACCATATCCTGTCATTTAACTATTACCATTCATTATGTCCCAGGGTATGAGGACATTAATGGGTTCTTTTGCGTGCTGTAAATAAAACACCTCACTACTGTTGGCGATGTTATAAAAATAGAAGCTGGCCCATGGTCTTCCACTATTAAGAACACTTATGTAAGAAATAGCTATGGTTTGTCTATTCAAGAAGGCAAAACCCGTAGGGGGTTAGGGCTGTTAGTGCACCTCGTGCGGTGCAATGTAGGCATCACTTAAGGTGCTTTGCAGCGTGCCTTCGGCCCCTAGGTGCAACACCTTTCATTCCTTTTACTGTTCCTCCTTTCATATGCTCTTTCTTCCATCTTACTTTCCACCCTCCTATCAACTGATTCAAAGTGCAACCGCGGGGTTTCCTCCTGAATTTCAAACCTCTCACTGGCAATTTCCGTTTCAGTGCTGAATGACCTTGTTGGTTCCAGTGCTTGGCCTTTGGCCTAAATTCTATATTCAGTCAATTAGCCAAGAAGTCCAACATTTGAGAAATTCGAGAAAAATGATGGAGTAAGAGTAATACCCTTTATATAAAGTCCTAAGAGCTTTTAATGTTTTATATATATATATATATATATATATATATATATATATATATATATATAATATATATATATGAAACGGACGACAGTCATAAGATGAAGGTCTCTGGTTATTTCATGTTCATAGATATCATAATTAAATTGGGCATATTAGAGGTAGAAGCATCATCTCATGGGGAAACTCAAAATGTGGCATTAAACCTCACAGATACAAAGACATGATCGTTAGTCAGTTTAGAGGTGGTACATTCTGGGAAGATCTGAATGCAAACGAAAATCAGATTTATGAAATATCTCATACATCATGCAAAATTAGTGAACTGAACTCTGGAACTTTAAGATTTTATCCAGTCATTTTTGGTTTGAGTCAGCTTCTGAAGGTCCAAACAGGGGAACAATTTTCAAAGGTGAAAAAAATGAAAGAATTAAAACATTTCCAGGTCTCCCAAAATCTGGAAAGACGTTCAATATATCAATACTTTTTGTTTTTTCAATTGAAGAAGAGATAGACCGGATATGTATGCCGAAAGTGAAACTCAATTGAGTTTTAAATTGTCAGTGAAAAGGTCTGGGTCGTGCACGATCCAATGTCATGTCATATAGCTAATGATAATCACACTGAGTTTTGCTAAGGTTTAACTTCGTCCACCATAATTTGCACCAAATACTAATTTCACTCAACTCTCCATTAAGAGACCAGCAGCCACAGGTCTATACACAAGACAGGATCGATGTAAATAGAGAAATATCATCTGCATTAGTAATAAGATTGTTTTCAGTGGCAAATCACACATCGTTTGTACATTATATAAAAAGCAGTGGGCCGAGAACACTACCTTAAGGAACACCAAACATTACATTGTTGTAGTCACTAAACGGCCCGACTCGGGCCTGTCGACAACAACTCTTTGCTTCCTATTGATGGAAAATTCAGCAATAACACTTTGAAATGTTCCACCAGCTTCTATCTGTCTAAGTTTGAAAACAAGCGCCTCATGATTAACATAGTGAAAAACAGTACTAAGAACAAAGCCAAGCCACACGCACTTCATGATCATAAGCAGTGTATTTCCGTCCAATGCTGGAAATTGTAAGAAGAGCACTGCAAGCACTCAAGGTCTTGTTAAAGCCACTATTGTAACTCTCAAGGTTACAATAGTGAAGAAGAGATAGAGGTAGGACATCATGTTATGCACATTGGGCAAATCATGGGCGAGGAACGGCATTTCTTTTACATGAGAACAGTAGAGAGTGAAACAGTCATTAAGAGGGCAGTGAGAAAAGAAAGTGCTTGACTACTGATAAATATATGTCTCCTATCATTAAACGCAGAATATGACTTTACTTTGTATACAGGGACACGAGCACTGATAAAGAAAGAAAGGTGAAACTAAGTTAAAGATTCATAACCAGATAGAGGTGGGAAGATCATTAAAAAAAAGGCAGAGAGATGTGGTATCCAGTAATTGGAGCATTAAAGGACATCTAAAGAATGTGACGAGAAAGGAGAATAAAAGGTTAGTTAGAAAATTTGTGGATACTGAAGTACAGGATAAAGACCCATGGCAAGACCCAGAAAATCATAGAAAACATTATAGATGAGGACTTACGACAAATGGGAAGTCCAGAAGAGCGTTCACTAAACACAACAGAATGAACCCAACTGATGTAAAACCCATAATACTTATTACCTAGATGATGGCTGGTGGCTTAGAAAGAAAGGCTTATTAGCTACGTTTGGTCCATTTTCTCTTGACAGGGTTCACAAATTTTTTTTTTATGTGCAGCAGACGTGCATCTGCTTTAGAATCTAAACTCATTGTCAGCTCATGGGGAACAGAGTCTAGATAGGATTTATATTACCACTTTGGGCACCATCAGTTTTAATTTCAACATGCTTGCATGATAGTTCTTACACACACACACACGCATATATATATATATATATATATATATATATATATATATATATATATATATATATATGAATAACTTGATCACGAAAATATATAAAAAGTGATGCTATGTATGAATAAAGGTAATGCTTCAAGTAAAAGGTCGTGTAGACCGAAAGACTTTGGCATTTCTTGCCTTTTCATTTTTCCTCCGTGGCATTACCTTTATAATATATAATCATATATATATATATATATAATATATAATATATATATAGATATATATATATATATATATCTATATATATATAGTAATAGTAGATATATACCTATATATATAATATATATATATATATATATATATATCATATAATATATATATATATATAATATATATATATGATATATATATAGATATATATATATATATAGGGAGAGCGATGATGATTCGGACAGTGGGATGGTCCGGACAGTACATTTCCTGGAAAACGCAAGGGGCCCTCAGCTTCGAAAAATCGCGTGAAATAGCGAGAGTTTGTTTACTATTGACACATGGACTTTGGTTGAGAGATACCGCATACTTTAGTATACAGGTTAAATTTTGTGGTTTTTCTAATTTCCTATGTAATCTTTGACGTTCGAATCGTAAGGTCTGGTGTCGTGAATATGATAAGGAAGTTGATGATCAGTTTGGGTGTGAATTTGTACTTATGACGAAGATGTTGTAGCTGTTATCCACCTGTAATCTCAAAGGACATAAGGCTGAGGGTGTCATCAAATAGTTATGATCTGTGAGGGATGGTTCGGACAGTCTTAAGGTAGTGATGTCATCCCTCCTAACGAATGCTTTACTAATTATAAATTCCGACTAAGAAACAAATGATTTTCACTTACAGTATTTATGTTATATTTTGTGTATTCATTCATTAGCCCCCTCATTACCTTATAAAGCACTTCATAAACCCATCATAGGACCCCTCATTACAAAAAAAATAGCCTATCCTTCACTTCAGATTGATTCTAGTTCCTTAAAGCCTATCATGGGACGAGAGTATAAGAAGAGAACCAATAAGGCAAGGGATGCTGCTGCTGCCGCTATAGAAATATACTTCAGGAGTTTCGAGAAAAGGGTGGTTCAGGTAGAACATGATTATGTGAAGAAAGATAGAAACAGGGTTGATCAGGAGGGTTTTCTCCACCTACAAGCACAACAACCTGCACCATCATCACAACAGCAGTTTTCTACTGAGAATATTCGACCATTTCCAAAAGCAGGAGTGCAACGTTTAAACACAATACAAACAAACAAACAAAACAAAAGCAGGAGAGAGGAAGGAGATAGCTAAAAGCAGGGAAGATGCATAATTGCAATGGACACTCCAGAAAAGCTTGAACATAAACAGAAAGAACAGAAGTAAAAGCCAAAACTCCCAGCCAAGAAGAAAAAAAAGTTTGGAAATGATACCTTAAGAACATAAAAAAGCAAGAAAAGATACTAAAAAGTTAAACACAGAGGACCAAACCAGTGATGAAGACCTTCATCATCGTCTTCTTCAAGATCTCTTGACAGCCGAGTTTAACAATAATTGTTCTGACATCTTGGAGGAGAAGATCAGAGACACAGAAGTTGGTTTCATTGATAAATTCCCAGAGTAGTGAGACGTTGTTCTTGTTGGAATAGATCCAGTAAAATGTAACAAAGTCTATTATGTAGGTAAATTAATTAGCAATTTAGACGCGTATGATGAATTTCAGATTTCTTATTCAAGAAAATCACAGAAATTTGCTACTAATAGTTTCACATTTCCATAAATTGAGGATAAAGCAACTGTTGGTTAAGAGGCAGTAATTGGAACGCTTCCAATCTCAGTTCAGCATAGTATTAAAAGAAAACAGGGCTATTTCAAAGTTCGTTAGGCCAACATTAAATAAAATTTAGGCACAACGAATGTCATGTATTTGAGTTACATTTTGTGTTTGGTGTTTACTCATGGAGAGAATAAATACAAGCATATTTCGGTTATTTAATCATTGGCAGGCGAGGATATTTTATTTAATTTTTGTTTTGAAGGATACGATATTCTTTAAGCCAATTTTAATATTTATTCTCAGCAAACATCGTGGATTTCAGATACATTTTCTGTCTGTCAATCACCAAGGGAGAGAATAATCTTTTAAGTTGATTTTGAGTATTTCAGTTAAACATTTCTTATGGTATTTATTTCATTTATCATCTGACTTGAAGGTAAATATCAATTATAATAACTGTCCGAATCATCCCATGCTCTTGTCCGAATCATCACCATGGGTGGGGATGATTCGGACATTTTGGAAATTTTTATTTGAAGGCAAATAGCTTCAAGTATAGTAAAGTATACGACTTACCAAATTCACTCGTAAATGTGGGATGATGAGGCTACACATTGACATGTCAACATCTCTGCTCCTTAAACTCTTACTTCTAGATAGAAATTTAAAAAAAGTGTCCGAACTATCACCGCCCTCCCCTCTATACTCGTGTGTATATATATATATATATATATATATATATATATATATATATATATATATATATATATATATATATATATATATATTATATATATATATATATATATATATATATATATATATATATATATATATATATATATATATATATATATATCATAAAGAACATTTTTACCAGTCATATATATGTGTGTGTGTCTGTATGAACTATCTTGCAGGCATGTTAAAATTAAAATGAAAAGTGACCAATATGACCAAAGTGGTAATATAAATACTGCCAGACTCTGTTGCCCCAAGTATACGAGTATAGTTTTTTGCATGAATGGGTTTTGAGTGTGGCATAATGTACAGGGCGTCCGTGCTTCAATTGTAATTCCTGAATTAAGCATTTATATTTGCCTATTGTTTAAAGAATAGAGCAGACTTAATTGTTGAATTATATGCTTACTAAACATCCAGTATTATAGAGATACTAGTTGTTTAAGATATAACGGTATGCAAGTACTAGGATTCTGTCCTCAGCGGCCATACATCCTCAGTGGTTACTGAAAGCGAAATCCTTTTACTTCTATAAGACGTAAATTTCATGAGTGAAACCACCTAAAACAAGACAGGATAGCCTGGCGATGACATGAACGCGGACCACTTCTCATTTAAAAATGGTCTCCCAAAAAGTATAGTTTTATATTTTCTTTGATAGAGATCGTGCCCCATAGAAAACGTTATTTTGGGGAACTAATTTGCATTGCAAAACCAACCAGTAGCCACCTTCTCTTGGTCACCACCACCAACGTCCCCCGCCTCTCTCTCTCTCTCTCTCTCTCTCTCTCCATCCATGTATTATTGCCAATTTTTTCAGTGCACGATATTTTTTCATATATGCCGGAATTATACCTATTACTTATATTGCGAAATTTCTGAAAAATAGTATTCTTTGTTATATTTTTCTACGATTAACACCAAATAATTATTATTTAAGAAATGGCACGGACTGCTCACAACATTAGAAGAGACGCCGTTTTCTTAATGTGTGTGAATAGCAAGAGGTATCAGAAGAAGCTGGCTGACTCACTTCAATTAACTTAATTAGAAATTATCACACACGTTGAATTTACCTACGCGGTTTTGGTTTTCGCGATCGTTGACATACCCTGAATAATGAGCCTCAGTATATATATATATATATATATATATATATATATATATATATATATATATATATATATATATATATATGTGTGTGTGTGTATGATATAATTACGCAGCAAGCGAGCTAAGCTGACCTCATATGATCACGGAGAGGCCACATTGGTCTAAGAAAACTATATATAAAACCTAAATTACTTGTTTACCTTTGGATTTGCGCTTTCAATATAAGAACCATCTAATGATCAAATGAGTATATTTATAACTTTCACTTCCATAAATATTGAAGAACGTATATAAAAATTAAACCTAATGTTTACCGGTCATTTCAAATATTCATGAGATTCGTTGCTGAACTAAAAGTTAGGTCAATATTCGTCCGTAATCTTATGTAATATTTTTTTTTTATTTAGATGAGAATCAAATGTCTCATTTTTCCAGTACTGTTTTCCAATTAGTGCAATATTTTGGAAATGTAAAGTAATTAACAAGCCCTCACCCCACCCCCTTTTTATTATTATTGTTTATTTATTTATTTATTGCTTCCTGATGAATGATCATCAGTCCAGACTCCAGAGAGGTTTGCAGTAGCGAGTGGATGTGAGGCTGATCACACACTGATTTCGACAAGTGTCAAGTTATCCCCATCATTAGCGTGAACCAAAGGTTTGTTCAGTCAAATTTCAAATCTAATTTAATATATTTCTCGAAAATCGTTAATGGCAGTTATTTTAACATCAATGAACTTCCTCCATGTTCCGTCTTCCTGGAGTAGCCAAAAGGTTTAGTGCTCCCAAGTTGAGGCAACTAGTACCACTTGCATCTATTGTGATTGGTGTTTTTATATGTGTCTCATTTGTTCCGATGAGTGCTTTTACAACTGTCTATCAACAAAATTTTACGTTCTATGTTG
Organism: Macrobrachium nipponense; assembly: GCF_015104395.2. NCBI lineage: Eukaryota > Metazoa > Arthropoda > Malacostraca > Decapoda > Palaemonidae > Macrobrachium > Macrobrachium nipponense. The sequence goes on from NC_061103.1 coordinate 19,913,403, forward strand.
TGGCATTTGGTGAGTAATAGTATTTGTACGTAATGTATTTTTAATATAGACAGACCGTTATTAGGCCTGCTGTAAAATATCAGGTGACATGCTTGGTAAGGCTACGACAGGTCTCCCTGCTTGGAAAGTTGATTCCTTCCATCTTTCGGTCTTGAAAGCATCAAACGAAGTTTATTTTTTCAATTCCACTTCGATCTGAGGCCATTTGTCTCTGATATTGTGGTATTGAGTTCAATTTTCTTCTTTCTTTTTGTACTGGGATGTTCAAGGATGGACCATAAGTAGTAACAGTTTTTATTGCCAACTATAGGTTTCAACCTGAAATATATATATTCCATGTAATAAAAAATAATACAATCCAACCAGCCATACAAATTTTGAATTTTCCCTAATTTTCCCAATTTCATTATCAAAAAAAATATTTGTCCTTAATACAAGCCTTCTAGCAAAGTACATGAACAATCCAGTATTGATATGTGTATGTCTAACAATAACTGTTTATAGCAATGTAAGTAAATAACACTGTAAATTATGGTACTGTAGCCACTAAAGCACTTGGCATCAAATTAAATGTACTCATATCATAAAGCATTACTGTATATATACATAGAATCCAATTACCAATAAGGGCAATTCCAATTGAAATATCATACAACATCCATAATACACTGTATTGCACTCACTTCAATGGCCTCACTATCATAGGCCTTGAACCCCAGTAGGAGATTGCCAAACACCAATATCCCATCACTTGCCGGCCTTACATGTCACTGACTTCATTCTTGTGTTTACATCCATAAGAATAACACCTGTCACCACCAGCCACCACCACTCAACACAATAGGCAGTACCAGAGTGGTTAGAAAATTTTACGGCAGTTCGCCTTCTCCCGCTAACCGTGCGACACTGAAATATGGGTAAACAAAAGATATTCCAGATGCGCAATAAGTTACAACTCGCTCCAACCCACATCAACATTTTTCAAACAAATATATCCTTATTGTATTATGAAGTTTATCATGTTAGTGATACACTCCCCCACCATTAGTGACAAATTACAGATACCCTATCCAATTGGGTAAACTACGTATGATTACATTGTTCTTCTATTGGTAATAACACCACCAACCTGTGTACTGATCTACACATAATCTTATCCACTTCACCATCATATCCCTTCCCATGCTTCATAATCTTATACCTTAAATCAACATCTCGGACAATGCCATCTTGTCCTGGATCAGCTCTAATCACCTGTGCTAGTTTCCATGCCCCTCTCACAACATTACTATCTTGCACAAGTACCACATCTCCAACTCTTACATTCCTCCTTGTTGTATGCCATTTCTGCCTGATTAACAATGATGGAAAATAGTCCCGTTGCCACTTTTTCCAGAAGGATTCTATTATACTTTGCATAAACTTTAATCTCCTTTTGTGATCCCCACTAATATCGTACATACCACTTGGACAAAAGCAAGTGGACCGACCAAGCAACAGATCATTGGGACAGAGGTAGCCCCCAACTCTAAACTAAATCCAGGTTTTGTTCCAATTGGTCTTTCATTCATCAGATTAGCAATACCAAACAAAGCAGTTTGTAACTCTCCAAAATTCAACACAGAATCTCCCACAATAATACAGACACACCTTTTGACAGATTTGATCAGTGCTTCACTTGCCCCATTATACCAAGGTGCGTCACTAGGCATATTAAAGATCCAAGTTACCCCTTCCTTTTCTCCAATGGTTCTATTTTCTTGCTTGCTGATATCAACTGAGTTCCCTTATCTGAATATATAACTTTAGGAGCTCCTCTAATAGCAATAAACCTTTGAAATGTGGTAAGAAAATCATCAGTACTGTATCCTTCAGCCAAATCCAAGTGAACAGCTCTAGTAACTAAACAGTTAAATATAACACCAAAGGCTTTACCATGAGTTCTCTTTTTAACCGTGTCTCTTATTGTTAAGGGCCCAAACAAATCTATGGCTGTGTAATAGAAAGGTGGAGCAGGTTTCATTCTTTCTATCCTCATTTGACCCATGCATTGGTCTTCTAATTTCTTTGTTAACTTCTTACATGTCACACATTATTTTTTGATTTTTTATTGCCTTTATTAATTTTCTGGCCCCTGGAACCCAGAATTTTCTTTGTAATTTTGCCAAAGTAGTCTCTATGCCTGCGTGGTCAACCCCATGTACATATGATATATACAATCTAGTAACTGGATGATTTGCTGGTAGCAACATATAGTCTTCTCTATTCCAATTTTCCTTTAGCCACTTAGAAATTCTTTGTCCTACTACTATGACTCCATTCTTAATTGAAGGTCCTAATCTTCTGAACCTCACTTTCCAATCAGTCAGGTCCCTTTGCATCTCTCTAACCCACATTAGTTCTGCTTTAATAATTCCTTGAACTGTTGGTTCCCTCAGCATGCCCTTAAAGGATCTGCATTTGAAAACATTCATTACCCTACATGTAACTCTTAGTAGTTTGTAATAATCACTAAATCTATTAACATCAATCATGTGTATAACATGGTTCTGACTTACTTTAGCAACAGCCATGACAACACCTACTCTATCAGTTAGTTCATTTTCACAATTTTGTTTGATAAGCCATTTTGAAATTGGTAATGTTAGAAATTTTGGTCCATTTTGCCAGGCAGAATTTTCACCAATTTTTTCTGGACTACACGGTTTAGAGGTCATATCTGCAACATTTTGAATTGAATCAACCCACCACCATTCCCTTGAATCAGTTTTTATTTGTATCTCTGCAATGCGTACCGCAACAAATGTGTTGAATCCATGGGACTCCTTTTGAATTTGTGATCTTACAATTGTTGAGTCAACTATGTGATAAACTGACTCAAACTCCCATGAAAACTCCTTTACTATGAGTTCTCTCATCCTAGCAGCTATGAGAGCACCACATAATTCCAGACGAGGAATAGACATTTGTTTCACTGGTGCAATCTTATTTTTCGCCATTATCAGACTTGATTTAAACTTATTATCACTGATTTGCCACCTCACATATGCACAAGCCCCATATGCTTGCGTGCTACCATCAGAAAATATTACTAGGTTCGGCTTACCAAAAGCATTAGATGGCTTTAAGGGTCTTCTAAAAGTTAATGACTCCAGTCCATACAATTCTTTGAAAAACGCTTTCCATTCGTTCATCATGGAATCATCAAGTGGATCATCCCACTTGATTCCACCACCATTCGAGTTACTTTTGGAAATCATGGATCTCATCAAGATCTTAGCTTTGAGTAATACTGGTATAACCAACCCTAATGGATCATACAACGATGCAATTTGACTCAATATCTTTCTGCGTGTTAATATTTCTGGAAATTTATAATCAAATTCACCTATATCTAAATTTGGACCACTCCTAACCTTTCTTATTCTTGGTGTAAAGTTGAGTCTTACAGCAAAGGAAAAATAGTCATCTACAGGATTCCATTTTAAACCTAAGATTTTCTCACTATCAGATTCTATTATTCTTATATTGCAGTTTTCATAATGCCCGCTGACTATCCAGTGCTTTATTCTGAAACTTCCCTGAGACAATACCCTTTCAGTATCCTGTATTAATTTGATTGCGTTCTCGATGGCATCAGTAGAATACAGTATATCATCTACATATGTATTATTAAGAATCATATCTTGCACATCCGGGGATTCCTTACCGAATTGTTCTACTGTATGTCTCAAAGCTACCATAGTATAGTACCACTGGGCCTATCTCCAAATGTTACTGTGGTAAGAACATACTGATCAGGTGGCCTACTATCATCCAAGTCCCTCCATACAAATCTATGCGTATGTTCATCTAGTGTGCTGAGTTTTACAGTATGGTACATCTTTGCTATGTCACCCACTATGGCTATATTATCTTGCCTAAATCTACACAACACTCCCAGCAAACTGTTCAAAATATCAGGCCCCTTAGCCCAAAAATCGTTTAACCTCTGTCCCATATAAGATGCTGAAGAATTGAAGACAATGCGCACTGGGGTTGAACTAGATTCTGGCTTCAACACCTCATGATGATGAATATAGTGAACTGGGCCATTGTACTCTTGAATCTCCTTATTGGTTAATTTCCTAGCTACTCCCCTTCTAACCATATCTTCAATCTCTTTCTGATATTTTATTGCATACTCATTCCCAAGTTTCCTTAATCTATTCTCTGTTGTTCTTAACCTGGCATTTGCTACCTTTATGTTATTTTTCAAATGATTTGGATCTCTTATCCAAGGATACCTTACAAACCAGCATTTCTGTTTCTCATCATACGTTAATCCTTCCTCAATCAATTTCATTTCCTTTTCTTCTTTCAAACTTACATAATTGGGTCCAGGACAACCTCTGCACATACATTTGATACATTGTGGATTACACCTTGTTCCCATTTCTTCTATGGCAAAAAATTTATCTAACTGATCCTTTAGATTTTCTGTTGGCTCAATACTGATTTCATTCAAATTTACTGAACTTGAAAGTTTATGAATTCTCACAAACACATGATTACTAGTAATAACTTGATTGGTAATTTCATCATGTCTACCACGTATGCTGAGCCCAAACTGATTTTCTAGCAACTGGAGACCCTTATTTGTTTCAACAACCCTTGGCAATATTTCACAATAATTAGCACCAATAAGCATATCGATTTCCCCATGTGGGCGATTCAGCTCTAAGTTTGATATTCCTTCAAAAAGTTCAGATACCCTGGATAAGTCTACTTTCTTGATTTTGGCTGTTATTTCATTAATACCAACAGCATTCACATTCCAAACCTTACCAGATTTATCAATTAGTGGTACACAATATTCGTTGCTTGAGTGATATTCAACTGCATTGCCCACTTTGATCATGGATAAATTTATATGCTTTCCACTTAAACCCAATTTCTTAGCCATCCTATTTGTTATAAATGAAATATCCGCTCCTGGATCCCACAGTACATTAACAGGCATGTTCTTACTATTCACCATACTGATATTCAACAACACTGCAAATCCCTTTTCTGATATCGCTTTGTGAATACTATTTTCTACTCTATCGGAATGCAACAGTGGATGATGATTACGATTGCATGGCCCTTTACCTTCAATAATGACATCACACAATGTACCTACCTTGCAGCTATGAGCAGGATGATATCCCCTTAGACACCTAAAACATATTCCATTACCCTTTATAATCTCAAATCTTTCTTTGCTACTACAACCATTGAATTTATAACATTCTGTTATATCATGACCAATTGAATTGTGTAACAGGCATCCTATCCCCTTACTATCTGCCTTAGGTTTAATACCTTTCACCATTTCTGTCAAGTTAACAATACAAGATTCAAATTCCTTATTTTTATACTTTGTTCTTCCCCCATTTTTTTCACCAATTTTATCAATTCCGATTCATTCTCAACTGTGCTGTCAACATGATGGACTGTTGCCTTATTATCACTACCGCTACTCCTAACATTAGAGTTCATATATTCCAAAATTTTTCTCTCCTTCTGTAAGAACTTCAACAACTCAGGAAACAGATTGCTAGTTACTGATACCTCATCTGCTTTAATTACCCATTCTCTCTTTTGAAGTGAAGGTAAAACCTTTTCTATATGGCTGACAACGTTTGCACTATTAAGTTCATCAGAGAGATTTACCTTTTTTAAATCAAGCCAACATTGCTCAACCTGATCGACCATTTTAATAAATCCTTTGGTATCATCATCATAAATTTTCTTCAGAGATCTAAGCTCACCAACCACTAAGTCTACAATCTTTCTTGAATTCCCAAATTTATCATCCAAACGTTGAATCATTTCAATCATAATTACCCTCTGAGCCCTTCACTGCTTGAAGTGCTTCTCCACCTAGACACATTTTGAGAGCATATGGATCAGTACCGTATATACTCTTTACTAAATTCTCATAATCTTCCTTAAAAGTTGGATAGTCTCTTAAATTACCTTCGAACATTGGTGGTTCAAATTTCTTTACTTTAACCTTCGATTTATCTGTTGCCTTTACATCCTGGACACCTTTGAATATTTTTGCACTTACTTCACATTTTAATCTTTCACTATCTAAAATATATTGCTGGGCTTCTTCTTCTAAACTACTATAGGCTAGCTTATCCTCGTTTTCATATATAAATTGTATCAGTTCATCATTTTGATACTCTAGGCATTTAAAGGCTTCAACCATTTCCTCATAGTTCTTCGTTAACACTGATAAATCATCACCTCGATTGATTCCTTCATTGCACATAGTTACCTTCCTGGTGAACTTCCCTTTGTTGATTGCCCTCTTCCTCTTCAGGGCGACGAGTTCCTCTTGCACACCCATGGCGGTTGAAGTTGAAATGTACTGGGATGTTCAAGGATGGACCATAAGTAGTAACAGTTTTTATTGCAAACTATAGGTTTCAACCTGAAATATATATATTCCATGTAATAAAAAATAATACAATCCAACCAGCCATACAAATTTTGAATTTTCCCTAATTTTCCCAATTTCATTATCAAAAAAAATATTTGTCCTTAATACAAGCCTTCTAGTAAAGTACATGAACAATCCAGTATTGATATGTGTATGTAACAATAACTGTTTATAGCAATGTAAGTAAATAACACTGTAAATTATGGTACTGTAGCCACTAAAGCACTTGGCATCAAATTAAATGTACTCATATCATAAAGCATTACTGTATATATACATAGAATCCAATTACCAATAAGGGCAATTCCAATTGAAATATCATACAACATCCATAATACACTGTATTGCACTCACTTCAATGGCCTCACTATCATAGGCCTTGAACCCCAGTAGGAGATTGCCAAACACCAATATCCCATCACTTGCCGGCCTTACATGTCACTGACTTCATTCTTGTGTTTACATCCATAAGAATAACACCTGTCACCACCAGCCAACACCACTCAACACAATAGGCAGTACCAGAGTGGTTAGAAAATTTTACGGCAGTTCGCCTTCTCCCGCTAACCGTGCGACACTGAAATATGGGTAAACAAAAGATATTCCAGATGCGCAATAAGTTACAACTCGCTCCAACCCACATCAACATTTTTCAAACAAATATATCCTTATTGTATTATGAAGTTTATCATGTTAGTGATACACTTTTCCTTAATAGGTCTAAAACCCGAAGCTTTAAGGAAATGTGTTATATAGTACTATGCAGTTTCTGTGGTTCGGTAATCTTAGGCCTATCAGCGTCTAGCATGAATTTTTTATCCAGCGATCTTTTCAAATTTCTCTTACGACTCATACGGCTTTAAAAGTACTTTTTTAACCAACCAGAGCCAGTTTAATTATAAAACATTTGATCAAGGTGAGGAGGTAGTTCAGGATGCCAAGGAAAAAACACGATGACGTGTACGGAGCATAAAATACAACGTTACGAAATGTCAAATCTGTTTTACTCTCTTCATATATTTGTGTATAGGTAAATTGTGGCCTTCCGTGTATTTCGATCAAGAAATCCAAATGATGACCCTAGAGAAGGAGGAGATCATGTACCAGATCAATAGATAACATTCCGTATATCTGCCGCATGGTATAGTTGGCTGTTATAGCAAAATCCACGGCGCTTAGCAGCAAAGCCCTGCCCTCCGCATGTCAGGGACCGGCTAGCTCGCGAAAAGGAAATGGCGTCATACTAATTAAATCCAAATGATTACCAGTACGAAGTTGACTCCGGTAATGTTGATCTCCGTGCCTAACGATCACCACAGATTTGAGTTCCCGGAGTTGTGATGTCCGCAATTGTATATCATTATGAAGATCTTGGATCATTCTGTCTGTGCTTTTTGTATCATGCGCAGCCTACATACACAAGTACCTTGCTTTAAAAAAATAAATGAATAAAAAAGTTGGTGTTGGCCTATATAGGCGATGGTGCGTGAGATTAGGCCTACATATCAAACTCTTAATTTGAGGTAATGGCAGGGCATAGGCCTACATATCAAACTCTTATTTTGAGGTAATGGCAGGGTATATACCTACACGTCAATTACTTATATTATGAGACAATGACAAGGCATAGACCTACACGCCAGTTACTTATGTTTTGAGGAAATGTCAGGACATAGGCCTACACATCATTTTGTTATATTTTGAAGCAAAGCCAGACCATAGGACTGCACGTCAATTACTTAAATTTTGAGGCAATGACAAGGCGTAGGCCTATGCATCAATTTCTTGTTTTGAGTTAATGATAGGGCCTAGGTCTACACGTCAATTTCTTATATATTTTAGGCAAAGCCAGACCATAGGACTACACGTCAATTACCTATTTTTTGAGGCAATGACAAGGCATAGGCCTACACGTCAATTTCTTATGTTTTAAGGTAATGGCAAGGCATAGGCCTACACATCAATTTCGTATGTTTTGAAATAATGACAGGGCATAGGCGTACAACTCAATTCCTTATATATTGAGGCAATGCCAGACCATTGGACTACACGTCAATTACATATATTTTGAGGCAATGGCAAGACATAGGCCTATACATCAATTTCTTAAGTTTTGAGGTAATGGCAGGGCATAGGCCTACACGTCAATTTCTTATATTCTGAGGCAATTCCAGGGAATAGGCCTATACGTAAATTTCTTATATTCTGGGGCAATTCCAGCTAATAGGTCTACACGTCAATTTCTTATATTCTGAGGCAATTCCAGGGAATAGGCCTACACGTCAATTTCTTATATTTTGAGGCAATTCCAGGGATAGGTCTACACGTCAATTCCTTATATTTTGAGGCAATGCCAGTTCATGGGACTACACGTTGAATTCATATATTCTGAGGCAATGACAAGGCGCAGGCCTGCACTTCAATTTCTTATATTGTGAGGCAATGCCAAGTCATAGGGTTACGTATCAATTTCAGATACTTTGAGGCAATGAAACGGCACAGGCCTATACGCCAATTTCTTATATTTTGAAGCAATGACAGGGCATAGTCATATGCGTCTTTTTCTTATGTTTTGAGCAATGACAGGGCATAACTCTACACTTCAATTTTTTTTTTATTTTGAGGCAATGACAGGGCATAGGACTAGACTATACGTCAAGTTCTTTATATCTTGAGACAATGGCCTACACGTCAATTTCTTATTGCAAATCATTTATGCCCGTATCCGTTGGAAATAGAGTAGGTTTTAATTTATACAGTAGCTCCCACCCAACAGTGTGTAATGTATATGCATTCGCCACTTGTAAAACAGGGAATAAATGTAAAATTAGTGGGCAAGTAGCCTATGGCACGCATAGAACAATCATGGGGCTGTCTCAGCCTTACACACATCTATCCAACTGCTCTCAATAAGTTATATTGAAAATGTATTTACCAAAGAGATCACCAATTACATCACTGTCATGAGTAAATATAAGGCTGCGGTAGCATTTTTATGAAAATAAAGGCTATGGTCGGTAGGCAGCATAAAACGTAACGAAATGGGGCATTCTTGCAGGTTACCCTGTTGGACAAAAAGGATACATAAGAGTCAGTAAATTCTCTCTCTCTCTCTCTCTCTTCTCTCTCTCTCTCTCTCTCTCTCTCTCTCTCTCTCTGTTGTTAGGAGAATATTCTAGCACATGGACTATTCAAAATGATCTCGATTACTTTTGATTGAAATAAATGACTAGATTTCAAATAACAATAGTGTGCAGATAATTCTGTACTCTAGTATTTTATTAACAGATCTATGTTTATTCTTCAATGCTAGGTTAACCATATGAAAAATTCTCTACAAGCACCATAACAGCAGCAACAAAAACAAGAATAACCCCAACAAAAGACACAATTAAAAGGGTGAATATAAGATAGGTTTATACTCCAAACGTCATACGCTGCGTAGACATACAAAAGGACATGGAACATTATAGGTCTACGCCATTTTTTATGATCATGTTATTTCGAAAGGAGTTAATGTCCTTAAAAAAATTCTTACGAATTATGTGCAATATGACTTGTATAGTCTATCATACTGCAAATTTAAGGTAACCATAGGCATATTCTGGTTTTGTAGAGCAGACTTACTGCTTATCATCCCACCGAATGTGTAAACGATTGCAATGAAATAAATTATATGACTTGAAATGTAGTGAAATTTCGTAAAATTAATACGTATTTAAGTGAAGTAAAATTCCCCAAAATCATTATGAAATATTTACCAGTTTGTTTACCTCTGAGAAAGTTTCTTGTTTAAATTTAGAATGATGAATACCCTTGACAATATCAGACTGTAATTATCATTTTCCTGTAATTCAAGTGCACCGATTCGAACGCAGACGTTCACTGTGTCACCTCCGTATTCAGGTGAACCTCGTTTACGAAAAACAACATAGCAGCGTCGCTAAACACTGCTGAGTTCATTCATATTTTCTTATTTCTATACCATTTTGAGGGAGATGTGTATTATGATTTTATTTCAGGAGATAATATAAAGATGAAAAGAACCACGGATTAACCAACTTTTCGAAACCATTGCCAACCAATCAGCCGGAGTACACAAATACCTGATTCTGGCCCTTTATAACTTTGGAAATATTTAGCCGACCGGGATGAAACTCTGGCTTTAGAGGTTTCCCACTAAGGTCTCTAATCGTGCCAAATTTCATCGAAATCCGTACAGCCGTTCCGGAGACTCAGATATCGATTTTTGGCGTTCAGTGGACGTGGTAGGGGGTGGGTAGGTGAGGGACCGTCTGACATATCTGTGGAGCAATAACGGTAAAAGATACAGCCGTCATACTTGGTTTTTCTGAAAGCTCGTATTCTGGAGAGGTGCCTTTCGGGCTTTGTTTGTTGAAATAATGAAATGATAAGGTTACAGTATGCCCTTCAAATTACCCACCAAAATTCAAATTACTTTATACTCAGCTACGGACTTCTCACAATATTAGAAGAGACGCCGTTAATGTGTGTGAATAGCAAGTGGTGTTAGGAGAAGCTGGTTGACTTAGTGTCAAGTAACTTACTTAAAAATTATCACACACGTTAAAATTACCTACCGGTTTTGGTTTTCGTGATCGTTGACATACCCTAAATAGTTCCAATAGTTAGAATGTTTTCACACACACACACACACACACACCACACTACACACACACACACACACACACACACACACACACACACACATATATATATATATATATATATATATATATATATATATATATATTGTAAAATTATGCAGCAAACGACCTGAGCTATAGCCATACTCACGGAGAATCCACATAGGTCTAAAGTCACTCTAAGGAAACTATATCTAAAACCTGAAATTACACCTAATTCCTTTGTTACCGTATTTTCCCCGACCTAGGGCGTTGCCATTGCAAGAAAGGACTGAAATCATTCAACGACCTGACTACCCTGTCAAGGTTGGCTGCTTGAGTTACATAATAGGATAATGAACTTTCAAACTTGTAGTTTCCATTTAAGTGAATACACCACAAACGAAAACAAGTGAAGCTGATGAGGGCAGTACCTAATTTTGGCTTAAATGATGGAAACTACAAGTTTGAAAGTTGATTATCCTTTTATGTTATCCAAGCAGCCAACCTTGACAAGATGGTCAAGTCTGAATGATTACCAATTATTTTTAGACTGTCCCTTTGGTAATGACCGAAGATGGCTGTTATGTTTCTTCGATGTCTTCTTTTAGCATTTGTCACTCTCCTGTTTTCAGTTGCTCATAGTACAGTAATCACCTGAAGAAGGGAAGGGGAGACTAGATGGTTTTTGACCTATAGTGCATTTTAACGTTTATAATATACTTCGTAAAACAAAACATATTTTTTTTCCGCAGCACGACAAGTGTGCTTTTCATTAACAGCTGACTGTTAAGTTTATAACAATTGGCAAATTATGAATTTTTGTCGCCTGTACACCTCGTAACTCTCTCTTATAATCACAGATAGTAAACCACAAATATCACTGAAATACAGAACCCGAATTCGACAGGAATATTTACCGTTAAGTCGCTGTCACCTTAATATCACTCTTGTTAGCTGTGGTTAAAGTCATTGTCCACCGCTGTTTCGAAACCAGCTCATGGTTCGAATCCTGGCGGGCACAGAAAAACGTATTAGTTATAATTCCGAAGTTTTAGTGAATTCGATATCAAATGATATTTGTGGCTTAACATTTGTGAATACAAGAAAACACTTGCAAGATAGAGTAGTCCAAAAAATAAATGAGATCATGTTCAAGGATCTAAAGATAAATAGATCAAAGATATATATATACATATATATATATATATATATATATATATATATATATATATATATATATATAATATATATATATGTGTGTGTGTGTGTGCACGTGTGTGTATTCGTTATAAAATATAAAATTCTCGAACCATAATCAAGAATTGGCAAATGCGTGAAAGTTACCCGAGGGAAAAACCTGCAATACTAATAGAGGCGCGCGGACGTATCAGGGGAGAAACCAATAAATAAATCAAACGTCCCCGGATGATCGAACTAACTTCTAGCAAAAGCGGCAGAAGAAGAGAAGCGCTGAAATGTAAACAAAGGGTAACGAGGCTGTTATGGCAGGTCGTACACTGAGATTGAAAGGTGGGGAAAAGCGCAAAAGGAACGTGTGACGTACGGTTATATATCCCCACCCTTTCGTTTATTTATTACGTATTGTATTTTTAATTGATATGAGTATGCGTTCATGTATCTGAAAGTAGTGTGCAACCTGTGGTTATATATATATATATATAATATATATATATATATATATATATATATATATATATATATATATACATATATATACATATATATATTGAAAGAAGGACGAACTAAAACCATACAGTGCACCTCATGCGGTGCATTGTAGGCATTACTTGAGGTTCTTTGCAGCGTGCCTTCGGTCCCTAGCTGCAAACACTTTCGCTCCTTTTACTGTACCTCCTTTCATATTTTCTTTCTTCATCTCTCTTTCCACCCTCTCCTAATACTTGATTCCTATAGCAGATTCAAATCAACCATGCATCTGAAGTCTAGGCCCGTCCCTTACGACGCTCCTGATTGGCTGTTGATAAGCCAGTCACAGGGCTGAAAACTCTCAGTCTCTCGAGAGAGTTCACATAGGTAGGATATATGTTCCACCTCTCCTGAGGGATACTTTTGAAAGATATATCCCTCAGGAGAGGTAGAGATACATCCTGCCTATGTGGACTCTCGAGAGAGACTGAGAGTTTCCAGCCCCAGTGATGCCGTTTTTTCTTCACAACATTGGCTTTTAGCAGTGTTACCATATGCAGTTCATCTGATTGTTTACGTCATTTATGATTTAATGGTTGGAATACGGAAAATGTAAAGGTTAGAATGCGTATTATCCGATGTAGAATTATTTTCCGTGACGTTAAAAAACTACACGTCACTAGCTTAACATAAAGTATTTTTGACGAAGAAAAATAAAGGATTTCAATTAAATTAATTTGTATAAATAAGCAAGATATGTTTTATAACTTTATTTTCATAATAAAACTTGAAAAAAGCAAAGTGAAGAATTTTATTCCTCAGTGCCGTGGTCTGTGGTCTGAAAAGCCACGGAGGGTTGCTAGATGTCACCAGAAAGCCACACTAATAGACGAAATTCCTCAAAACGGCAACCCTCTCCAGCCCTGTGATTGGCTTAACAACAGCCAATCAGAAGCGTCGAAAGGGACGGGTTTAAGACATCAGATGCACGGCTGATGTGAATCTACTACAGTGCAAATGCGAGGTTTTCCTCCAGTTACACCTTTCAAACCTTTTGCTGTCAATTTCCATCTCGGCGCTGAATGACTTCATAGGTCCCAGTGCTTGGCTTTTGGCCTAAATTCTATATCAACTCATACATAACTAGGTTGTCTCATTTTATTGTTGAAGTTTCGTAAATTTGACTATATTTCATCATCGAGGCTGCACATAAAAAGATCGATATGAACGCTTATAAGTACACTCCTAAAAAATGGGTGTTTATGCAGGAGTTCTGCAGGAGATGCAGACGGCTTCACAGGATCCTGGAGTCGTGAAGACGTCTTCAAGAAGACGCTATAATCCAACGGGCATCCCTCCTAAATCCTTGAGGTGCTGAAGACGGCTTCACAGGTTCCTGGAGTCGTGAAGAAGTCTTCAGAGACGTTATAATCCAATGGGCGTTTCTTTAGGAATCCTTCAGGAGCTGAAGACGGCTTCACAGGATCCTGGAGTCGTGAAGACTTCTTCAAGCAGACTTTATAATTCATGGGCATTTCTCCAGAAGTCCTTCGCGAGGTGGACAAATTCTAGGAGAAATTATTTCGAAGAGATATTTTGGATTTCTCCGGGGATTTTGCACAGATTCAGATATTTCGCAGATGACAGACTCTACATACTGACTTCCAAGTCAGTCTTACATCATCTAATGAGGAAGAAAAGGTGGAGAAATTAAGTAAACGAGAAAAATTTCACATTTCATCTAGACTTCATTAAGGTATACTAAATATTATAGGTTATAGATTCTTAAAGATTTAATCATGCAAAGATCAGAAAGTACATTCTTTCTGTCTCTTCTTTCTTCCTCTCATTTAAACTACTAATCTGTTAATATAAATTTTCAACTCTGGGTCACGGATATATATATATATATATATATATATATATATATATATATATATATATATATATATATATATATATATATATTACTTAGGATAAATATATTCATATATTCAGTGTTGTTAAAGGTGTTCATATCCATACCTTGCTTCAACATCTTTTTTTTTCTCATTTTGATGCCATCATTATTACAAAAACAGTTTCATCCGTAGTTATTCAATTATGACATTTAAAGGACTTACTACTTGCATGAATTCATATAAGTATATATATAGGGTTTTCATTAATAGCTCTTTCTATGAATAGCAGAAATTAGTCCACCTATCTCTCTCTCTCTCTCTCTCTAACGTTCCTCGCAGATCGCAGATTAAAAAAAAAAAAACTGACGTATTTTTCATAAAAGGTAACGCGCGTTTCCCGTAGAGTTTATCGCGTTGAACTCTCGTGTTTGGCACTCCATTCATTGCTGTCGGCGCCGGCCCGTGATTGGCTGAGCGGTCCCCTCGCCTCGCAGGTGATTGGAGGAGACCATCGTCCCTTCCTACTGGCTGAGAGGGACTTGTAGTATACTCGAGATAGTGGCTTCACCAAAGTGCTAAGACTCAGTGATACGCTGTTTGTCATATGGTGAACATATCCCTGTGGTAATGTGAACAAAAGACAATTCGTGACTGGGACATGAAACTTGATGAAAAGCTCCGCTAAAAAGTTTCGCTTCGCTTCGTTGTAATTAGGATTGATCCTTTTAGATTCACTTTAATTTGTTCCGTAGATATTCTTTTTTTATGATGATAAACGTGATCTTTAATTTGTTTATAGTTGTTTATGGAATCTTTGAAATATATTTTGAAATATTTCGGATGAGAGTTACAAATAGAGAGCGACAGTGTTGCAGATGATTAGAGATTCATTGTCATCATTGCATAATTTATTTTAAATTGTTAGTTATGTATTAAAAACTTCAAAGAAAGAATATGTCTTTCAACTTTCGTAGGGACGCTAAAGTAGATGATTCTCTCTCTCTCTCTCTCTCTCTCTCTGTTTAAAAATAATATATGAATATATATATATATATATATATATATATAATATATGATATTAGTATATTTATAATATATATATATAATATATATATATATAATTTTCATAGCCAAATTTATTGAAATTTTTGTAATGACATGCATATGTACAAATGTAAGATTACATAAGAAAACAAGCGTTTTAGTGCATCCGTTGTGTCATAAGAATAATTGTATAGATGTTTACCTAGGCATTATGAACACCCATTCATATATGTATAAGTGACAGTAACTACAAGTGTATTAGGAATTAAAAAAAAAAAGACAAATCGTTAGAAGACTTCGTGAATGGAACATTGAAGTGCAAGGAAAAAGATACAGAAAAGCAAAAGAGGAAATAATCTAAGGGATAACTGGAGAAACAAGAAAGTATTATAGAGGCTTCTGAGGGATTAACTGAGATCCATCATGGTTCTCATTGCGACTCTCCTGTTGGGTAAGTTAAATAAAAGGAAAAAATTTGAAAAAAAAATAGAATATCAACATATCAACCCTTTTCTGTCACGGCAAACCCATTTCTCATCTTGACTCGGCAGCAATAACAAGAATGAATTTGCAGTGAACCTTTTAGAATAGTTTTCAGTGATTGGATGTTTACTTCGATTTTTTTTTATGACATTGTTTACATATTTATTTTGACGGCATCGACAGCAGGGAAATTGCTCAGGGCGCTCGTTAGTGTATTGTTTGCTGACAAATGATGACAGTTCGTTGCTTTCAAGGGTGACAATTTTCAGTCGTGCGCGCTCTTATTTTTTTTTTAGAATTTTTCGTTTAGATATTTTTAAAATCATACAACACTTTTCGCTCGTCTTTTTATAATGAATGATATCCATTAAATTTCACGAGTTTTTCTTTGTCAAACTATTTCCTGTTCCAAAATCATTGTTTTAATTTCCGGGTTGTTCAGGCCATTTTGGTTATTTCTGAATAATGTGTCTGTATATCAGTAATAATAATAATAATAAATTCCTTGAGTGTTAAATCAAGAAAATATCATTGACTTATATACATATCGGAAGTGAATTATATTTATTTGTATATATATATATATATATATATATATATATATATATATTTATATATATATATATATATAATAGATATATATATATATATATAAAATATACATATATATGGATATATATATAAAATATACATAAATATATATATATATATATATATATATATATATATATATATATATATATATATATATATATATATATATATATATATATATATATATATATATATATATATATATATATATATATATGTATGTATATAAAGCCACAAATGTCCTTAAAATATCCAATTCGCTCTACCTCAACATTAATATATTTTCATATATGTTAACCGAAGGGGAATTTTTTAGTTGATAATAATTTCGTCCTCTCGTGGATTCGAACCTCTGTCCGCTGGTTCGAATCCACGAGAGACGAAATTATTATCAACTAAAAAATTCCCCTTCGGTTAACATGTATGAAAACATATCAATTCCAAGGTAGAGCGAATCGGATATTAAAGGACAATTTAGTTTAATGCATGTATATGAATCACGGTGATGTGATAAGAATGATCATATATATATATATATATATATATATATATATATATATATATATATATATATTGAAAAAGAAACCCACAAAATCACTTTGTAACTTGTTTACTTCTAAAGTATTTACATTTAGTTATATGGTATAATTAATATATATATATATATAACTATATATATTATAGTTATTTAATATTATAGTAATGTATGTATTATATATATAGTATGATATATATATATAGTATGTAATTATAATATATATATATTACATATATATAATATCTAATAATACATACATATATATATATATGTGTGTGTGTGCGTGTGTGTGTATATATATATATATATATATATATATATATGCTTAAAAATCACAGTAGATGCACGCAACTTTATTAAATAAGCTTCATATACATATATATATATATATATATATATATATATATATATATATATATATTATTATCAGGAATGACAAAGTGACATGAAGAGCAAAAAATTAAGAATTCACTTCTGAGTAAATCCCTTGTTAAAAAAAAGATCATAAATCCTTAATGAATTTCTAATCGTTTGTTGCTTATCCAATTTGGGAAAATTCAATTGAAACTCTTGTTTTCTTAACATTAACAGTTTACCAATAGAATCTGCCTTGTTTATAACGTGTTTGTCATCATTCTCCCAGGTGTACCATACTCATAGGTAAATATGAATTTTAAGATATGAGATGTCTATTTTGATTTGTTCTTATATTAATTATACCTTTTAGACTTTTGCTTATGATATGTGTTTGGGGTTAGTTTGTATATACGTATGTATAAGCATATATATATATATATATATATATATATATATATATATATATATATATATATATATATATATACATATATATAGTATATGTGTGTGGGTGTTAGGTCTTCTATTTATCTATTCTAATGACGCTGAGTTTTCGTAACAACACCAGCGTTAAATTTCGTCTATGTCCTATGATATACCTAAATAGTCTCTGTTGAAAGTATTGGAAAAAAATAAAATAAAGTTATGTATTTTGGAAGTCACAGTTGCGTAAGGAATGGGAGTGCAGCATGAGAATGAATATATAAATTTGATCTTCTATAACCTTCGGTATACACACTAGGATAAAATAGTGAATGCTCAATATTAATAGGATCAAAAAATACTCGTAGTAGCATGACTTTCGAAATGGAGAAGCAGATCCCCAGTTACGTATGGGTACAAATATCTGTACGGATCTATGGATATGTTTCTCTTTTAATATGATAATTTGATAACTTGATATGATAACTTAATAGTGAACAAACAGCACTTCGGTTTGCGTTCTGCCGAAATTTTAGATTTTGTTCAAAGTATTCTATGAACTTTAATCTCGAAAAAGAAATAGTAATCAATAAAACAATGCAGTTCGGGTTGAGAAGGAATTATCTCCGAGTTTTCTTTGAAAGACTAAATGCTAAATATATCTTTAGTATAACGACTCCATTAAATATTAGCATTCAGAAATATATTACGGAGGAGAGGTGCGACTACGGATTACCTTTAGTCACACTAACGTTCTTTACTTGGAAATCGTATTCATATCCAGAGTTTGCTTCTTAAAACAGGATTTAATCTAATAGATTTTACCAGCCACACATGGCGACTTACCACTTTTTTTTTCTTTTTTAAGCAAAATGAACATTTTCTGTTAGAAGGTTTGTTTGAAATATTACCAAGTGGTTGCTTTACTTATTGATTTGAAAGCTAACGGGTTTATACGTTTGCAGACTGCGCCGTTTAAATAAGGAAGAGTAGCCGACAGCATCAGTGACTGATTAAATATTACATTTTTTGCGTTAGAAAAATATCGCTTATAGTTTATTAATTTATGTGTATTATCTATATCTTTACTCGATTAATTTATGTGTATTATCTATATTATCTATATCTTTACTCGATTAATTTGTTTATTATCTATACCTTTACATGCTTTCACTATTCGGCCGACTTTTAGAAATTTTTGAATCTGGTTTATTTACTTCAGAAAACACAAAAACCATTGCAAATGTTAAACTCTTCGTATACTTCTAAATCGTACAAATTCCTCGATATGCCAATCCATTCCCTTAATGTCTTTGTCAGTAAAAAGCTTGATCAAGCTTCGAGAGCAGATGTCATGAACTGCTCACAATATCGACAGTTGCAAAGGCAAGCAGAACTTTTTTCTCCCGTTGCTTATTATAGCAAGCCATCTGAATTCTCGGTGGAATTTCCTTTCGCAATGGTAATGTCCCCTTCGTATAGGTTTACAAAATAACGACCAAAAACATCGCTCTATCGCTTCTGGAAGAGACTAATTCAGTCGGTTAAGCTTGAATTTCCCCCGTTGTTTATTTTAGCAAGCCATCTGAATTCTCAATGGAATTTCCTTTCAAAACAGTGATGTCCTCTTGATAGTTTTACAAAATAACAACCAAAAACATCGCTCATTCGCTTCTGGAAGAGACTAATTCAGCCTATTCAGCTTGAACACCGCGAAAGATTCATTTGCAGGATATTTAACATTTATTATAAATATCTATAAACAGAAATTCTTGCTTAAGCATAAACAACCCAGAAATTATATATATTAATTTTGGCTAATTCAGCCGATTTAGTTTAAAGACCCCGAAAGATTATTAGCTTGAAGTTTAGCTGTAATAATCTATAGACAGAAGTTCCAACGTAAGCACAAATAACCTGGGGATTATATGCTCATTTTGGACAACAAAGAGTAGGAGGTTGCGAAAGAACGATGGAGACACCTGGTATCCGTGAGGCAATATGATTTCTCGATAAGTGAAAGGACAATGTGTAGCAAATGCGAAATTCAGGCAAAATTATAAATTTAATAATATTCTATGTACGTATATCACCTAGTTTCATTGATAAATGAGTCAAGAAATCGATAAATAAATATACATATGTGTTATATATATAGCTTAAAATTTCGTTTAGTTTTTCTCAGCTAACCAGAATTTTAAATAATATATATATAATATATCTATATATATATATATATATATAATATATAAATGTATGTATATTAAACACACACATACTATATGTGCGCGCGCGTGTTTGTGTACAGTAGAGATTGCTTGGTTTTACTCAGTTAAAATAATTTGTAAATTATCATATTGTTTAAAACAAAATAAAACTTCTTTTTTGCTTTTACTTATGCTTGTGTTCATATTTGATATAAAATAATTAGCTAAATGTCATGTTCAGAATTACATTAGTCAATGCATTCTTCATATTAAGCTCTTCTCTGCACGTTTTCAGCGCTGTGGTAAACCTGCCATTTCTGACAAAAACATAACTTTCGACTAATAAGAATTATTTAGTACGAGTAATTTATCAAACTTTATAAATAGTATATATATATATATATATATATATATATGTATACATATATATATATATATATATATATATATATATATATATATATATATATATATATATATATATATGCATATATATATATATATATATATATATATATATATCTATATATATATATATATATATATATATATATATATATATATATATATATATATATATATATATTAGCGAGAGCGTATATACAAAGAACAATATAGTAAAAGACACAACTGGACAATTTGCATTAGAAACTACTTTCTTATTAAGGGGTGAAAGCGCTTTGATATCAGTAGGCTATCAGGCATTATAATATCTCTCTCTCTCTCTCTCTCTCTCTCTCTCTCTCTCTCTCTCTCTCTCTCTCAGAAAAGAGATATTTTCATTATCATCATCAATATATTTCCAACGCACTTTTATAGGCATGTTTAGTAAGATTCCCTTTGTCTCCCCTGTATAGGAAATAAACCCATTTTTTTTATTTTTGAATTTTCAATAATATGCTTTTTTTATAATAATCACTGAATCAATTTAATAAATCATGAATATATTTTCCAAAATATTCATAAGACCGTCTCAATTTAATAAATCATGAATATATTTTCCAAAATATTCATAAGTACCGCCTCCTAATTATCAATGTTAATTTTCCGGTACTTATGCTAATTCGAAAATTAAACTCATAAGTACCGTCTCCTAATTATCAATGTTAATTTTCCGGTACTTATGCTAATTCGAAAATTAAACTACTTTTTGAGTTCATTTGAATGTAGAAATTAAGCCAAAGCCCAAGCACTGGGGCCTATGAGGTCATTCAGCGCTGAAATGAAATTAACAGGAAAGGTATGTAAGTAAGATGAAGAAATAGAATATAAAAGGAGGTACAGTAATAGGAACGAAAGGGGTTTCAGCTAGCGGTCGAAGGAACGCTGCGAAAAGCCCAAGTAATGCATACGGTGCACTACATGAGGTCCACTGACGACATTACCCCCTTACTGAGAAACTACTACTTGTGAAAGACACAAAGATGTCGGACATTGGCATACGTGTACATCATAAATATCAGAAGTCTGGTGACAATTACACCGTGTGTCTAATTACAGTTCACGCAACGTCAGCTGATGTCACTGTGGCTTTCTCTCTTCTTCTTCTTCTTGAATATCAGGAAGAGTTACACGCGTCTGAAGGACTTTATAACTTCGGTCAAATCATTTTGATTAAAGGTGTAATGTTGTACCGGGAATCCTCTCTCTTTTTTTCGCGTTTCCTGGTGCTTATATTTTTTCCTATCAGAAAAGTATCAGTTGCCTTTCTCCGGTTCAACCCTATTCTCTCTCTCTCTCTCTCTCTCTCTCTCTCTCTCTCTCTCTCTCTCTCTCTCTCTCTCTCTCTCTGTTCTGGCTCAGGGGTACACGAGAGGAGTAATAATTTACCCATTCCTACAAAACTTCAGTGGAGGAAACTGCTGTATTCATTATATTGATCACCTTATTTTTAATTAAATGGCCATAAGTTAGCATCAGTGTATAATATTTAGGATAACAATCAACTGGATTGAATGAGTAATAAGAAGTGAAAATGATACGAGACAGTTTCCTCTCGTAATTCTTTAAACTGAACGATCAAGAACGTAACAAAGTCCAGATTTTATTTACTGAGGAAATTCGCTTAACCGAAAAGTATCCCAGGAATTTTAGCACAATTGGTTTTATGTGCAAGGACTAATTTTCATATAAATTTTTCCCTATATATGATTATTGACAAATTATCAGAGCTGCTTATGACAATCAATAATAGACGATTCGCCGATTAGTTTGAAAACAATGAGATATTCAAAGCAATCGGTCTTACTGTCCACCCTCTCGTAACAATTGATTCATAGCGCAGCTGCAAGATTTTCTTCCTGTTACACCTATCAGACCTTTACTCTGAATATTTCCGTTTCTGCGCTGAATGACCTTAGTTGTCCCAGTGCTTGGTATGTATGCCAAAAAAAAAAAGGTCTATAATCCAAGCAATCAGATATTCAAAGGTAGAAAGTAAAATTCCGTAGATTATTACAGGATGTTTTTATGACAACAATGACTAAAACCCACAGGAATTGTAATTTCCGATTTGCAGACAATCAATAGTCTTGCTTTTTGTTTGTCTGAACGGAAATGCAATGTCGTCTATTAAAATGATTCCTGTTCGTAATCATAATCAAAATTGGTAATATGATAAATTTTGTGCAATGCATGTAATACCCACTATAAACTAGAGTGTGGAAACAAGGACAGATTACTTCAGGTAAAAGATGGACTACTATAAAAAAAAAATTGTAGGGGTAGTTTGGCCATGCCTACTAGGTATTGCTACTTTGTTGTGAGCAAAGGCTTACGTAATGGCATGGATCTTAAATTTGCACACAACGTTTTCAGTATTAAAAAGTAGAAGAATTTCCCATCTTCAATCGGTTGCCATCATAATAATAATAACAGGGATTATAAGATGAATTATGATTATTAGACCCTCAGTTAGTATTGCGTATTGGCATATTTCGTCATAATTATGTTTCTTGGATCGTTGATACCATAGTTTTATTTATTCATGAGCTGTATGGTCGCTTTTTTACTTATTTATTCGTACACAATATGATTATATATATAATATATATATATATATATATATATATATATATATATATATATATATATATATATATGCATATAAATATATATATATATATCATATATATATATATATATATATATATACATATATATATAGACATACATATATATATATATATATATATATATATATATATATATATATAATATATATATATATATATATATGTGTGTGTGTGTGTGTGTGTGTGTGTATGTATATTTTAATTCATTCATTTAATATAAAAATTAGATAATGCAAAACTACCATTGGTTTGAACAATCAAATTAGATTTGAGTCCTTTGCTCACCTCAATCATACATTTAGAATAAATATTACCGTTCCTCATGAAAACGAAATCAAAGCCACCTTACATTTCATACCCACTGCTCCAGATGTGTCCTTCCAACCAGATAAGTCGTTTGCGATTGAGCTCCGTTGAGTTATGTGTTTACAAACCAGATGGGACTGGTACTAACTTACGTTGGTTCTCTGAAGATTAGCCAGAGCTGACCTCAGGCACAAAGATGGTACCATGCTGCAGGCCATCTGGCGTCCAAATTTGGAAAACAAATAAGGTTGACAAGGCACAGACTTT
The DNA here is from genome assembly GCF_015104395.2 of Macrobrachium nipponense. Taxonomy (NCBI): domain Eukaryota; kingdom Metazoa; phylum Arthropoda; class Malacostraca; order Decapoda; family Palaemonidae; genus Macrobrachium; species Macrobrachium nipponense. Next base: position 19,937,389 of record NC_061103.1, read on the forward strand.
AGGTCGGTTTATTCTATTTCTCTTCTTTTTTTCATTTTCTTATTTTTCAAATCGGTGTTTTGAAATTGAATTTAATGCATCTGTTAAGGACCTTGGTATCTACATTCGTATAGGATGAAATCTACAAAAATCCTTTCCTTTTTCATCTCAATTTAATCATATCAAAAGTAATTTTCAACATATGATGTTGACACAACTCTGATTTTTTTAACGTACCTTTGCAGGTTGCACGCTGGTAATGGTATCAGACTGCAACGTGATGAACAATCTCGTGCACGACATAGGCCTGCCCACGTGCACAGGCCTCCTGCACCAGGCCTCTCGCCGTTCGGCAAAAACGACCGCCGTGCTGCCTCCAGACATCCACGGCAAGTGGCTATCGACAAGGTAAGTGACGTTTCAGAAATGTAAACAACACTGATATGTTTTTAAATGCTAGATCGCACTACTCGAGAAGAAAATTATTGGTTTTGTTTAATTGATGAAAGTTACGGGCAATTCACGCGATTTATTTCCTCGATTGATCATTCTTCATATAAATGATTCCTACTTTCATTTTTTGATTAAGGAGTAGGTATACATTTTCAAATGGATCAGTAGCAGATCGCACATCTCGGTGAGAGAGAAGAGATTTGTTCTGTACCGAAGTCATGATGATTTGAATATGTTTCTAGGTAAAAGTCGGTGACAAAAGCATTATGACTAAAGGTACCCATTCACAGATTACTTTGACACAACGAGTCATGTTAATAAGTTTTCTACGGGGTCTCATAATAATTGTAACTTAATGTCTGAAAGGTATAGAGTGACAGTTATATTCGAAAATTATTTGTTTTTAGTTCAGTCCGGATTAATACATGGCAAAAACGCGTGTATATATGTATATATATATATATATATATATATATATATATATATATATATATATATATATATATAACGCGTTTTTGCCATGTATTTTGCCATATATATATTTATATATATATATATATATATATATATATATATATATATATATATATAGATATATATAGATATATATATATATATAATATATATATATATATATATATATATATATATATATATTATATATATCATAAACGCTAGAACTTAATAACGCAGGGGTGTCTTGTCCCCTTATGAGGATAACAACGGTGAATTACCAACAAATAGAAAACCCTGAATTCTGCAGAAAATATTTATTAGAAAGTTGCAAAAGGGAAGAGCAAAGTTTGCTAAATTTTATTTGCTTACAGCAGGAAAGTACGAAAGTACTTAGATTCCTATTTCTTGTATGACTTGTGTTGGTCAGTAGGTACCGCCCTGGCCTTCCATTTGAAAGGCTGGGGGTTCGATTTCGGTATGAATCAGACATTTATTTCTATGAAAACGCCGGCTCACGTGTTGGTTAATTTCATATATTATATATTATATATATTATATCTATATTTTCTAGTATAATATATATCTATATCTATATATAGTATATGTATTATGTTCTAAGGCACAAAAAAATATTTATTATTAGTTTTTTGGACTCGTTTCAAAACAATAAATGAAAATGAATAACAAATAGAAATAAATAGATAAATAAATAATAATAAATAAATAAATAGAAGAATAAATAATTGAAAAATAAATAAATAAATAAATTAATTAAAAATAAAAGATATATATATATATATATATATATATATATATATATATACATATATATATGTGTGTGTGTGTGTGTGTGTGCATGTATGTATACACAACAACATTGTATGCAATCTTTGGCTTTGGTTAACAATGACAGCGCATTTCGCAAGAAACAGACCTCAAGTTGTTTTCCGAATTATTTTCATTCCACTGAAGAGCGAGTACTTCCGTATACAAGACAATATTGCCCTCAAATTCCTTTATAAACTACCACCGAGTAAAGTGCTGAATGATAAAGTGTCTTAGTAACAAGCGGATCGTAAATTGTTTACAAGATTGCGTTCGTAGTTTATGGTATATACGAACTTTTTTTTTTCCACTGAGACACGGCATTGATTTCCACAGTGATTATTAGGTAGAATTCAGTGTATGTTTGTGCCTTCAAATTACGTATGAAAGTTTGTTTCCGTTGAGAAAGCTGCTGGTGTTTATGTTGGCCGTGTGAACATGAAATTAATTATCTTGATTTTTAAACTTTTTTTGCGAGTAAAGCTCATACGTATAGTATATAGACTTGTTTTGTTAGATATTTCAAAATTAATGTAGTTTTTTTTTTTATTATGTCTGCACATGTGTGCGCCTGAGAACATTTATAATACTTCTTCATAAACCTTTTTAACGGAGGATAGGGAACAGAGCTAGTTGTGAGCGGAGGAAATTAGTTCAAATGTAATTTAAAAAATAAGGGGGCGAAGAAAGAATTAGGGGGACATATCCAATTGCTCTTTTGGTTACCGAAAACACTTTTAACAGCAAGTAAAATCAGAAGTGTTAAACAGGAAGAAAGCAAAACAAGGAATACAGTAACAAGTGAAACCCCGAAACGACAACAAAACAATTAAAAACAATCACGAATAGATACGAGAAACAGCCAGAACGAGGACAATGGAAGAACAACGGAGCAGGTCATACGTCATCGGATGGATGCACTTGGCGTTGTCCGTCATCCTTGGCATTTGTCTGTGTTGTGGAATCAGCAGTTGTTGCGTTCATTCAGAATGTCTGTCTCGTCCCTGGAATGCTGTTACTCACTTCGCTTTGCTTATTGCTTCTATTTAGTGCTACAACAGGAGATAAATGTGCTTGGCACCCAATACAAACATGAACATGTGAGACCTATTTTGCGCAAGTAGACGAAGTAAACTTAATGAGTACATTTTTGGCGCATGAGAGAACTCAACACTTACACTAATAAACATATGGATCGACCAGAGTATTGGGTGTCTTGATAGTAATGATAAGGTTATGGCGAAGATCAAAATTGATGATAGATAATATAGTTGAAATGATGAAACTGACAGATGCAATGTCAAGATAATAAAAGTTGAGACTATGGCTTATGTAAATAACGTAATAATAATCATTTTAATACACTGGTAATTTTGAAAAAGGTAATTATTACAGTAATATTCATACTCTATGTAAAATGTAATCTTAGTGAAATTTTGTAGATATAACATAATTACGCTAAGTAAAACGTGATTACGTGTAATTGTGTAAGAAATATTATTGTGATGATAAGAACTGATGGGAATGATAAAATGAAACAGTTTCAGAGAGAGAGAGAGAGAGAGAGAGAGAGAGAGAGAGAGAGAGAGAGAGAGAGAGAGAAATTGAAAAGTGGAATAGCAGACTCTCGAATCCTTTCTATACGGATTTAGTTTTGAATTTATTTATATAGTTACAGAACTGTAGATATGTTTCTCCGTAATCAGGCTTACTCGTATGTTTTTTTTTCAGGTCTAGAAGTCTCTCTCTCTCTCTCTCTCTCTCTCTCTCTCTCTCTCTCTCTCTCTCTCTCTCTAGCATGGTAATAAGCATACCTGCCTGAAACTGCCTCAATATGACTCACACAATTACACATAAATTACATTTAACTTTGCGTAATTGCGTTATTTCTACAAAATTTCACTGAGATTACATTTTACATAGATTATGAATATTACTGTAATATTGACATTTCTCAAAATTACAATTATATTAAAATCATTATTATTACGTTATTTAAGTCCTATTCTTAACTTTCACTACCTTGATATTGCATCTGTCAGTTCATTATCACAACTATATTATCATCAGTTTTCATTCTCATTATCATTACTATCAGGAACAAACGCTATGCTCATCATTATCCTCACTTGCATTACCCCTATCATTGTTTTCAGTATTATCTTTATCTGTTACCCATTCTTATCGTCATCAGATGAAATATGCATCAGAATCGAATTTTAATCTGAGTGTCTCAATAAAATGGATAAAAATGATCAGAGCATAACAGCAAACTTGGGCACTCAATAGATTGCAATATATTGAAGAGCCAGGAACTTATGCAGACTGAATTCAAGTTGATATGTAGATTTCCATAAACCTGTCCATATTAGAGACCAATGATATTTTTATATCAGGATGAAATGATAGGCATTTGTAAAATCTCTCTCTCTCTCTCTCTCTCTCTCTCTCTCTCTCTCTCTCTCTCTCTCTCTCTCTCTCTCCGTAAATAATATAGTCATACATATAAGTCTCTCGGACGACAAACAGACGGAGAGACTAACAGTCATTCTGCTTAACCCAAGTCAGAGGGAAAACCATTCAGCGTCACACAAAAGAATAGAATTCAAAGAACCTTAGGAGTCGTGTTTAACCCCCCACCCCACCCCCACCCCCGCACCCCCACCCCCGCGAAACGCACTTGCTTCGTTGCATCTAATTTCGCTCCCGAAGGTGAAAAGACAATTTTGGCACCGGGACCACCAAGCACCAGACAAAAGGACTTGGCCTTAGACCCATATGAAGAATCCGCGGCCGAGCGCTCTCAGTGTCTCGCATCTCATCTCTCGATGGCGTTTTGCGAGGTGTTAATGAGATCTGCCACTGATGGACCGGTTGGCATGTCAGGTATAAACCCATCGCCTGGGACCGTGATGCTTCGAGAATGACTTCCATCGTCGCCGTTATTAAGCCATGTGGAACAGCATTTGCATATCCAAATTACAGAGGGAAGAATTATGCGCGCACTTGACGAAAGGGCTCGCAATGGCGCGTAATTACGCGGCCCTTACCTCCGTTCGTGCGATCCAATTAGGCTCAAATTAATCCCCGGCTTGGAGGGAGCGTCGTTTCTCGCTGTGCACGTCGCGATGTTCTCTTGTTCGTGTCACAACCCTGCATGTGTTAAGAAATCTATTTTAAGGAGTCTTGGACGGAGTTTGTCCGTGCATTTAAGTTCGTATGAAATGGAAACTATAGAAGAATGTCTTTGTTTGTTTGAATGGTGTTTTTACGTTGCATGGAACCAGTGGTTATTCAGCAACGGGACCAACGTTTTTAAGTGATTCCGAGCCACGTCGAGAGTGAACTTCTATCACCAGAAATACACATGTCTCGGCTCTCGGTCAAATGCCCGAAGATCGAACTCGCGGACACCGAGGTGGCACGCCAACGCCATACCGACCACGCCACTGAGGCGCTTTAGAAGAATGTGCAACGCGCTACTTAGCTTTACTGAATTTTAGCCACTAGACCTAGTCCCGAACCACAATTGCTATATTTGGTTAATGACCATCTTTTGAAAATCACCTATCAAAAGCTACATTATACATGTTAGAAAAAATCCTAAATAAATTCCAGCATTCGTCATAAATCTTATATCAAGCTATTCATAACTTAACTTTCCGAATAATAGTATGAAAGCCCGGATAATAAATACACAACTAAATAACTTTCTTAGTATTTATCAACATGAACAAGTACTGGAAAGAGATAAAATAGTCCACCTCTCTCATGGACAGTGGCGAGTAGATATATGTATTGGGAGAGATTTATTCTCGTACGTACTTACGCACCACTCAGTAGGAGTTCATTGACTTTTATTTGCTTTAGCGAGTCTTTAATAAATCTCTTTAAAAGACTCCGTGGTACGAAAGAAACGAGGGCTCGGGAACGTGTCAAACCAGGCGATTTTGTATTTAGGATGATTGAAAAGTAAGCGTATTTGATTACCATTGATCTTGCTACAGTCTTTTACTGGCGTTGAAAAGAATTTTTGTAGAGTCTGTAAAAGCCCCTCTCGTCCCTGCAACACACTTTTGGGTCGTATCGGCTAAAGAACCTTCCAAAATCCTTTGCTGTATCGCTTTACATTTCCACGACTGTTTTTGGCAGGATCTGACATAAGGCCCGGAATCTTGTTTAGCCGATTTGTTCTTTAAAACAAAAAGAACAAATAAATAAGAAAAGGAACGGGTTAAGAAATGACCTGAAAGAAATACTAGAGAAATGCTATCAGACCAGCTAAAAATTTGACGAGCCTTGACAATTCTAAATTGAATGGTAGATCGATTTGTTTCTATCAAAATTCACTCTTCAATTTTTGTATAGTAAGATGCGTTTAGAACGAAACGTAAATCATTTGTCCACCTACAGTGATCCCCATTTCTTCATATTCTTATGTTTTTAGAATATATGGTTTAGTGGCGTGATCGGTATGGTCTTAGCCTGCCACCTCGGTGGCAGCGAGTTTGATTCTCGGGCATTCCGTTGAGGAGTGAGAGATGTGTATTTCTGGTGATAGAAGTTTACTCTCGACGTGGTTCGGAAGTCACGTAAAGCCGTTGGTCCCGTTGCTGAATAACCGCTGGTTCCATGCAACGTAAAAACGCCATACAAACAAACAATATATGGATTTTATTTTGAACTGATTTTATTTTAGAAATGAAGCTTGTTGACACTGGAAAGTCTTTTTTCCCAATGGAAAGAATCAAAGCCCTAGAGTGTGTACCTCTGTTTTCTGCTTATTCATCTTCATGGTTTTTCAGTCCCATACCTCTAGACTGGTTTTACAAAGTTTCTCGCCTGATCAACAGTTATCCATGACTGGACTTTGCCAGTCGAATTATTTGATCAATTAGCGTCTTATATAAGGCGTTAGGTATTGGTAATAGTGAAAAGAAATTTCTTTTCCTAGTATATATTCAGGACGTTGCATACACAGTGTAATTCTCGGGAAGTTTACTATTTTTGATATTTACATTACGTTGAAAAAATCCTGGATCCATCCTAGATAGTGACCCAGTATGTATCCACCTCTGCGGCGTGTTTAGTACAAGCTCGTTGGAGATGACGAAAAAACATAAACAAAGGACTGTCAATATCATAAAGATAATGACCTCCAATAAATATTAATCTTAAATAACGACCCCCAGTATTGGTAATCTTTTCAG
>NC_061103.1:19949311-19999311 GCF_015104395.2 Macrobrachium nipponense
TGTCTTAGGCTGTCGAGACAGCAAGATTTTTGCATTAATTCGGTGAGCTACAAAACCTCATGCGACTGCATATTGTCTCCATATATATTCGTGAGATTCGAAGCTTCGGATTCTAAATTTGGTCAAGTTGCGTCTATCAATTCGAGGGTCGTGAAGTTTTTAAACTAAGTCTATGTAAGTTTATGAGCTTTGAAGTCTATTGCTTTATTTCTAATGAGACTTTCCTGCATTTCTTGAGTCATGAGGCCTCAGGTTCAAAGTTGGTGAGATTGCATCTCCCAGCTCGTATCTCATGAAGCATCTAGCTTGGTGAGATCGCGTCCTTCATTCGTTGGTCATGAAATCCCAAGCTCCACTGTTTGTAAGACTGATTCATTGAGTTTGTTTTCCATCGAGCCTTGAGCTCCAGGTTTGATAAGTTTGCATTTTTTTTATGCAACGGATCATAAGGCATTAAGCCTCCAAATTGGGGTAACTACATTTTTCAGTTTGTGGGTCACGAAGTCTCGACCTCCAAGTTTGATGAGACCGAGTCTTTCATTCGGTGGTCCATGAACCCTCATCTCTTAAGGTTAGTGAAACTGTATCTTTCATTTCGTTAGCCTTGGAGTCTTAGGAGCCAAATTTCGTGTCTTTCATTTTGTGAACCTTAAAACCTCAGGCTTCTGGTTTAGCCAGATTGCATCATTTATTTTACAGACTATGAAGCCTGCAGTAGGAGGTTTGGGGGAATATGTTGGTAATTCTAGGGAATAACTCCGCACGGAATGCGAGGAACGTTCCCGGGAATACGAAAGCCACTATAGGGATTGGGGCGTCCAATGTATTACGCCATGTTTAGTACTATCCTCAGGTGGTTAATTACAGTCGACCCCCCAAAATAACGGTAAATTCTTAATAAACAACCCAAATACTATGGGAAACTGTAATTCCCAAAGAAATACCCGACGCGGAGATACGTCCTAGATCTACCAATATTTTTATTATTTTTTTCCGTCATGGGAAGGCAATTTTGTAGTAACGTATATAACTGACATTTCATCCTTTCTGGAATGGTTCCAACTGTATGATGATCAACATATACAGTGTCTGAATACTGATGCGTTGTTTACAATGACTCGCAGTAATTTTGGTCATAATTTTTATGCTTGGCTACTTCTATTACTGGACAAATATACAAAATGTACAGATCCCTATTTCTCTTGTTGATGCTTACAAGTAAAGCATAATTTTCTTATATTTATTTGTTGTACATTTGACATCTTATGTTTATTTCACATTTAAATTAGAGACATAAAAGACACGCTCTTTTAGAATAAATGTGAAAATTCTCGCGAAGTAAGATATTCACTCTTCTGCTGTAATCTCACTCTTCGACTTTTCTCAGCTTGATTTTATTTCTGGAAGGAAACCAGTTAATCGTATTTCACAACATCCATCCGACCTCGCCTCCCCTTGAACCGCCTAGAAAGCTCTTTTAACCCTTTGAAAAAAAAAACTGCAGAATAAAAAAGGAACAAGAAAAGTAGCATCGCTGATCGCCGTGGGTACCGGAGCACTAATTAATGGTATCAATTAAGACTACTTTAATTTCCCATGTGGTGGGAGGGAGGTTTGTCGAGGCATGATACCCTGTCGAATGGAATCCGATCCGCCGAGATTGGGTTCCAATGCGCCTTTTATGCCCCAGAGTGGACGCCCACTTCGCCACACATCCGCTATGGAACGCTGCTGGTGCTGGTCCCGCCGAAGACTCGGTAGTTTTTTGTTCTAAGGGTGGGAGGCTTTTGCGTCTGTTGTTGCGCATTTGATTGATAGGCTGATAGATGTAGGCTTTTGTTATTGCGCGTGCTGATTGATGGTATATATATATATATATATATAATATATATATATATATTATATATATATATATATATATATATATATATATATATTATATATATATATATATATATATATATATATATATATATATATATATATATATATATATTTGTGAATTAACTTACAAATGTCCTTTAATATCTAATTCGCTCTACCACGGAATTAATATATTTTCATATGTGTTTAACCAAAGGGGAATTTTTTAGTCGATAAGAGATTTGTCGGCTCACGGGCGCGAACCATCGAAACCAACAAATCCAGGACGCGCAGTGAAGCTTTAAACCTCCTTTGGTTAAACATATATGAAAATATATTAATTCCAAGGTAGAGCGAATTAGATATTAAAGGACATTTGTAGCTCGATGTATGTATATTAATCACGGTAATGTGATATGACATGTATACTATATATATATATATATATATATATATATATATACTATATATATATATATATATATATATATATATATATCTATATATATATATATATATATATATATATATACATATGTGTGTGTGTGTGCATTAAGCTACAAATGGCCTTTAATATGCAATTCGCTCTACCTCGGAATTAATATATTTTTGTATATGTTAACCGAAGGGGAATTTTTTAGTTAGTAATCATTTCGTTCTCTCATGGATTCGAACCAGCGCCCTGATTTCTCCTCTGTCCGCTGGGCGCTGGTTCGAACCCTTGAGAGGATGAAACTATCATCAACTAATGAATTAATAAATTCCCCTTCGGTAGCATATATGAAAGTATATTAATTTTGAGACAGAGTGAATTGGATATTAAAGGACATTTGTAGCTTATTGCATGTATATGAATCACGGTGATGTGACAAAAATTCGTATATGTGTGTGTATATTTTTTTTAATTCTATTTATTTATTTATATAGGTTAAGCTCTCTCTTCTCTCCCTCTCTCTCTCTTTATCTATACATACATTATATATATATAGATATATATATATATATATATATATATGATTTTTTACCACATCACTGTGGCGTTTCATATACGAACATTAAGCTGAAATATCGTTTAAAATCCAATTCACACTACTTCAGGAATATCACCAAAGGAGAGTGAATATAGGTGATGACTGGTTTAGTACTCAAGTGACTCGAACACCCGACAGTACCAACCAACGACTTCCAGTCGACGTTCAAGATCAGTGGTCTGTTGAGAGAGAGAGAGAGAGAGAGAGAGCTGTTTCCTCATTTTACTCTTGTCTATCTGTTCTCATAGGTGTTAACTCCTAACCCTCATTAGCCACCTTCCAAAACTCATTTACGTAACTTGAAGTCTTTCAACCCATGTTTGTTTACCCCTTTATTTGCTTACTGTCCAAACAGGCTAGTATATTGTTTCGGGAATGCAATGGCTACCTTGTCAGGTTTGTTCGAATCCGACAAGGAGACAAAAACCTCTCTGTGCTGTGTCGATACAGTGTCAGAGTAGTTCCTTGTATGCGGTTCGCGAAAGACCGTATGGAATCATAGGTCTATGTTACTCATTCCATGACCTGAGCCTCTTTCCCACTGGGCCTAACAGGATTTCTGCTGCTTACCTCTGAGATCCTACCCCAAAAGTCTCATTTTCGATGGATAGGTCACTATTCATTATTCATTCAAACCATTTGTTAGGCTTCTTCGTCCACGTTACAGAACCGCAAAAGAATTATAACGAGAAGAATGTTAGTGATAATCACAAGATGCCGTCGTAGTTAGTTCTTTACTAATCATCCTAATAATGAACTTACTGTTGAGATAAACAAAAGTTAATTCACTTCTGATGCCAGAAGTTAGATAACTGAAATGCCACATCCAGGTGCCTTGAATATTGATGAAGAAAGCAGACCAGTGTCTGCTCTCACTCCACATCGTTTTTCTGTACACATTCTTAACAGTAAGTTTGTATTTCATTCAGAAAATGTGCCATTCTTAACCTCATCCATAAATATGCATTTTGTCCTGTAAAAGATAATTTTATTGAAAACGTTATCCAAGATTAATCTTATATAATAATCAACATCCGGGATCAGGTCAGAGGAATTTCTGTTTTGACAAAACTTCCTGTTTTGACAGATAAAGAGCCCGGCGTCTGTTGTTGGAGGAGTGCATATCCTCGTCTGAATTAGAATTTATTGGACTTAGTATCTGATTCTGTCGTGGCGGAATTTTTGCAATAAACTTTCAGTGTAACTGACTGTATTAATTGCTTTAGACAGCCACAAGGAAGGCTCATGAGCACCACAACAACGCTCATTTTTTTACCTGCATCATTCTCTTTACCACTTTTACATACCCTCAGATATTTCACCTTTTCAGCACTTCCAGGGTTTCAGGTGCTGGTATTTTAAAATGAATGGGATATTAGATACTACCATTGTTTGATAGCTTCTCATTTCCTTTCTTGTACCTGAAACACACTGATGTGTAGAGATACACGAAAGCGCTTAGTGTGAGTCATTTCCTTTCACCATTCTCTGCCTAAGTGTATACACACACACACACACACACACATATATATATATATATATAATATCTATATATATATATATATATAATATATATATATATAATATATATATATATATATATATATAAATGTAGTATATGTCTATATATATGTATATATATATATATATATATATCTATATATATACATTATATATTATATGTGTATATATAAGCTGCATATATATATCATATATCTATTATATATAGTGTATATTTATATTTATTAATATATATATTATAAATATAAATATCAATATATATATAGATCATATCTATATAATATATATATAATTTTTGTATATATCTTTATAATATATATATTATAAAATTTATAAAATATACAATATATATATATCTTATATAATATAACCATATTTATATTTACATATAATATATATATATGTATATATATATATATAGTATATATACATTATATTATTAATGTGATATTACATGTATATATACTATATCTATTTGTCTCTTTCTATTTCTATATATATATTATATATATATACTATATTCTATATATATTAATTATATATTATGTGCGTGTGTTAGTATCACCCGAATTCCATTGGTTTTTCCTCCTTATCCTTGGATGTCACTTAGTATTATCATTACGTGATGTCGAGCGTTTTTGTGTGGTGCCAAATGATAGGTACTGATAGGCGACTTCATAATTATGCGTGCCCTCTACCAGCTCATTAATTATTACTTATCTCGAACTCATAAGAGTCTGATCTTCCTGAAACAACTGGTTTATAAAACACGCTTTTGCCCTTCTTATGTTTAATTCTTTCTAGCTGACCAAACACCGATACTGGACATCTCCTGAATACATTTCTCGTAAAATCCCGCGTTTCCAAGGCTGACAAACATCGCTGAAAAAAAAAGTGAAAAAATTACCGCCTTGTTTATCTGTATATATAACTAATGTCTCAGAGCCTAAGAGGTATCTGCATCGTATTTGGCTAAGAATAACAATCAATAACAATCGTGGAGGCCAAAGTGTAGCAACTGATTAAACGACACCTGCGGAATGAGGTCTTTTGTCTCTCACCTTGGCCTATTAGTTGATGGTGCCTGCCTTTTGTTGATTTTTACACCTGACCAGGTGCTAACACATACGTAAATAGTATATATATATATGTATATAGTATATATATATATATATATATATATATGTGTGTGTGTGTGTGTGTGTGTGTGTGTGTGTGTGTGTATTTGATTTATTCTTTTTAATTATGATGAGACAGAACGTTTAAAGCATTAAATCGGATACATGAAAACGAATTTAATAGAATACAGAAGTTTTATGTGTATATTTTTATATATATATGATGTATATAAGTATATGTATATATATATATATATATATATATATATATATATATATATATACATATATATATATATAGTATATATTATATATATATATATATATAATATATATATATATATATATATATATATATATATATTTATGTATGTATGTATTGTGTGTGTGTGTCTGTGTGTGGACGCATGTTTATACCATATACTTATAAATCAAAGGTCCCTTTCTTCTCGTGTTGAATTTCCTGAAAAGTTGAAGCGATTTATTCTTGTTCCGTGAAAACACTGAGCTTCTGTGGACCAAGCAGTGAATTAGGTTCTGATAGAGGAGGATTAGCCATTCATCTGACAAACATAAGTCACTGTTTTGGTTAATTGTCTCGACTCCACGCTATTCTCAGAATCTGACAACACAAGAGAGAGAGAGAGAGAGAGAGAGAGAGAGAGAGAGAAGATGACCTGAATCTGTTTACCGCCGACTATGTCAAGTCTTACCTATAACTTAACTCCTGAATACCCATGTTGAATTTTTCAGCTGTATATGTAACGCCATTAAGAACCCGTAATTGGCATTCATGTGTACAGAACTGGCACGAATAAACAGCAACTTCATTATAATCTCGGTGGAATATAAGGAAGGGTCTGAAATAAACTAATCAATAGGGTATCGTATGTTATCCTCAAAGACCGATAACACATGAAACCTTTCTTTTTAATTAGTCTTGTTAACTTTGCGTTAAAGGAAACCGATATCATCTTTTATAGTTCGAGCAGCTCACATGAATCATTTTTAGGCGATTTTATGAATTTTTGCGTTTTTTCATTCTTTTATTTTGCTTTACTGATAATAGAAATTACTATTTATGTGTAATTTATATGTAATTTTATCATCTGTAATAGTAAAACAGTTGAAACATCAGATCAGATAAATGAAAGTGACTATAATAGGATACAGAATTTTATATCTTATATATATATATATATATATATATATATATATATATATATATATATATATATATATTGTTAACAGACAGCCTTGTTGTGCATTATCACAGTTCAGTTTTTCCTTTCATTTCCATCCAATGGTCGTAGGTTGTAGATCTTATCAATACGTTATTAGAAGGCCTTTTGCGCAATTAGTAAAAGCAATGAAATAATGTGTTCTTTAGAATGATTATGTTACATTCCTTTATTTTATCTTAATTGACTGACTTTCACAAAGATACGTTCAATTTCTTTTCTCAGAAATCACCAAAGAATAAGGATTATCCTCAGACTGAAGGTAATTCACGTCGTTTATGGGCATTAACTTTCACCATTCTCCTTTCTTCATCATAGTTTTTCAGTATCGTTGGAGACCTCAACTTTGTGTACTGCATGAATGATAAAGTACGACATTCCACACTCATCTTCTCTGTTAATTAGCTGGCCACAGAAGCTTTGTACAAACCTACATCAGTAGATTCACATCGACCGTGCCTTTGACGTCTAGGCCAGTCCCTTACGACGCTTCTGATTGGCTGCTGATAAACCAATCACGTGGCTAGAAACTTAGTCTCTCTCGAGAGTTCACATAGGCAGGATGTCTGTTCCACCTCTCCTGAAAGATATCCCTCAGGAGAGGTGGGACATAGTACATCCTACCCATGTGAACTCTCGAGAGAGACCGAGAGTTTCCAGTCCTGTGATTGGCTTATCAACAGCCAATCAGGATTGTCGTAAGGGACTGGCCTAGACGTCAAATGCACGGTTGATGTGAATCTACTATAACCGCCTCATTTCCCACATCAGAGGATCTGGAAGGCAAAGAAATCGCCCCCAAATATTTGTTGGCAGCAGAAGCCAATTGTAACCCCACAACCTATACCCTGTTTTTTTCCATCTGTCCACCCGCCTGTGATGTTTGCGTATGGTAACACTGCGTCCCGGGCTTTAGATAGTTACGCTATGTGTAAGTTTTAGGTAAATTAAAGGATACCTTGGTGTACATTTGCAACTGAAAAGTGTTTTAATAATTTACTGTATGCGAATTACTCCGTTAATATTCGAAATAGGATATTGTTATTATTGTTAAATGTAAGCTGAATGTAACTATCTAAAGCCCGGGACGCAGTGTTACCATACGCAAACACCACAGGCTGGTGGACAGATGGAAAAAAACCGAGTATAGTCCTGTCACAATTGGCAGGGCATTCTAAGGAAAGGAAAACCTGGCAAGAGCAAAGGCCAGCAAGTACTGCACAAAAACTGTAAAAATGCCATACAGGTGACCTTTCAGTATATGTTCCTTTGTAACCTCTCTGCAACTGGGCCAAGTGTTACTCATCCTCAGCAATCAGAATCTTGGACATAGACACCTGATTGACTGAACATTCAGCTATAAGAATCTTGGACATAGACACCTGACTGATTGACTGACTAACTTGGACAGAAGTTCCAGAGGTTCTGTCAGAGAAGAGCAACTCACTGGTGTCTAACAAAAGCCATACCATTAGCCCACTGATATTCCAAACAAATTAATAAATATATGATTCCCTGTCAGATTTTGCATATTACACACACACGCACACACACATATATATTACCTGAAGCCATTGGGAAAATTCTAAAAAGAAAAGACAGAGTGCCAAGTACTTTCGTGTATTTAATACATCTTCGGGGCACCAAGTAATACAGAACATAAAAACTAGTGAGCAAGAAAGCTCTCACAAAAGCAAATTGAAGAAGATTGATTGGACAGAAGCAAAAGAAATTTTTATTTTGTAACGATTATATTAGTAGGAATATAACTGAACCTGCCTTTATAAAGACGTATTCCGGAAAACTTTTAAATTTGAGCCCTGTTATGTACAAATTAGACAATCTTATCATATATGAAAAAAAGTGAAGAATTTTAACGTTATCCTTTAATCTGGTGTACTAGTCAAATTCCTTTTTATGTATTTCTTATGAGTTTTAACATTATTCCTTAAGTTTGTGTACCAGTCAAATTCCTTTTTATGTATTTCTTATTGGTATTACTGTTCATTTGGTTATCTGTTCATTTGGTTATTTTAATATTATTTGTTGTGTTTGTTTATTGGGTATGTCTTTTTAGGTATGTTGTTGGTGACGTTATTATTGCTACTATTCATAATTGTGAATTCAGTAGTTTTATAAACTGGTTGACAAGTAGTCAGTTTATTTTCTTCTTCTTTTCTGTAAGTAATGTGGTCACTGGACAATTGCACTCTTTCTTTTGTCTTATTGGGGTGTTGATTGGTTGGGTGATCTAGACGGATATTGTTCCTGTTTGTAATGGCCTTATACGTATTTTTTATGTTTTTTCTTCTTCACTTTGCTTTTGTGAGAGCTTTCTTGCTTACTGATTTTTGTGTTCTGTATTACTTTATGGCCCGAAGATGTGTTAAATACACAAAAGAACTTAGCACTGTCTTTTCTTTTTTAAATTTTCCTAGTGGCTTCAGCTAACAAACAAAATCACGTGCTTACTTTTGGGATTTCTTAGTATAATATATATATATATATATATATATATATATATATATATATCTATATATATATATATATATATATGTGTGTGTGTGTGTGTGTGTGTGTATAGTTTATTCAGGCTTGAAATCACTGGAACATGTGATTTACATATGTAGACCGAAAAGTGCTACATAATGGTTGAAATTCAAACTGCTGCATATATGAAAGGGTGAAAGTCCAAAGATAATCATAGACATTAACGGTTACAGTTGTTTATCAAGTAAAGTCTCGTACCTTTGCTGATATGTCCACCCAAAAAATATATAAATTTTACATATATATTTGAAGTAACTGCATCAAGTCAATGTATTTCAAGGATGATATTCTTAAAAGCTTTCTTATAAAAAAACTGGATTCAGTTATAGTGCTTCCTGAAATGTTCATAGAATAAATTAGCTTTTTAGCACATGTCAAATTGGTTGGTAAAATGGTCGTCTTCACCAACATAAATGTAAATTACTCAGTTCCCCTGTGCAAATGTTTTACATATTTTATGCTGTGCAATTCTGTTTTCCAGTGTTTTAAAAAAATTTTCATATTTTATGCTGTGCAATTCTGTTTTCAAATGATTTTCCAAAAGTACCCTCATTAGAAATGTCCCATGATTTACACGGATAGAAATGTTGTCATGAATCCATCTCCATGGCAGGTGCAAATCTTTTCTCAGTCGTCTGTACTTTCGTTTGTACTGTCACTCAGTATATATAAATTGTGAAGACGCTTTAATTAATCACTAAAGACGAAACCGGTCGGGAGTTGACCATTTGCTTAAGTTTTCTTATATATATACATATATTTATATAAATGTGTGTGTGCATGTATATAGATCTCTCTCTCTCTCTCTCGTCTCTCTCTCCCTCTCTCTCTCTCTCTCTATATATATATATATATATATATATATATATATATATATATATATATATATATATATATGATTTCTGGGGATTTCACGTTTACTTGTATAAATTTATTTACAAATAAACAGTCAAAAATACAAGATTGTGGCAAATCTTACTTCTGAATTCAACAAAAATACAGAGAGAGAGAGAGAGAGAGAGAGAGAGAGAGAGAGAGAGAGAGAGATGTAAGCAGCCTCAGTGAATCACCGACTTTTCAGAAGAAATCTTTTAATACCTGTGATATCAGATTACCTCTGTAGCAGACACTGTAGCACAAATGAGAATAATGAAGATGATTTTCTGGGTACTTTTATCCTTAGTAGACAGGCATGTATACAACAGACGAGCGGGAAAAAGTATTCGCTCGCTAGAATTGTTAGCGAATATAACAGCATATAATTAAGTCTGCCAAAAATAGCTCGATCCTTCGGTGGTCTTGGTATAATGCTCCATGAGCCGCTGCCCTCGAAACTTTAACCGCGGCCGGTGGTGGCCTGGCATATAGCGTTGTCAGACGCACGATTATGGCTAAATTTAACTTTAAATGGAATAACAACTACTGAGGCTATAGGGCTGCAATTTGGTATACTCGATGTTTGGAGGGTGGATGATCAGCATACCAATTTGCAGCCCTCTAGCCTCAGTAGTTTTTTAGATCTGAATTCGGACAGAAAAAGTGCGGACAGACAGACAAAGTCGGCACAATAGTTTTCTTTTACAGAAAACTAAAACCCGCAAACAATGGGATGACGCCATCATCTGTACCTGCAGATGCCCAGCCAGCAAGCATCAATAAATCCGTTGCAAATTTATGTACCCAATAAAGAAATGGTTAAATACGTACCCGACAAAAGCGCGTCCCTTGATTAAACACCAGCAGTAAAGAACTGTTTATCTCCGCAACTGATATTTAAGAGATTTCGAGGAGATAGGAGGCAATGGCTAGTTATTCTTGCATTTGTAGTCTCAGTGGGAATCGTTTTCTTGGAGATAATCTCTGTCTCAGATGATCTCTGCTATCAAGGCTCTTAATAGTTTTGAGATAGAGATAGGGTGAGGGAGAGAGAGTGGGGAATATGGAGCAAGAGAGAGAGTGGGGGATATAGAGAAAGAGAGGGACAGAGTGGTGGAGATAGGGAGTGAGGGAGATAGAAAGAGAGAGAGAGTGTAGGGAGATTGAAAGGCAGAGTGTGGGAGATAGAGAGAGTGAGAAAATAGAGAGGGGGAAGATAGAGAGAAAGTGGGAGAGAGAGAGAGATGTTCGCCAATTAATTGGCGTATACAAATCAAATTCAAATTGTTTTCCCAGCCTATTTAAAATAGTTTATGTAGGTCTTCGTATTGTCTCGAACATTCGAAGTGCAAAACTCAGACAATGTTGATAAAAAAAGAGTAGTTGTTTAAATATATTTTCAAGAAAACTGACTACCATCATATAAATATCCGTTTTAATTTGCAGTTTTTCGTGCGAACTGGGAAAGATAAATGACAATGGCGAACCTTTTTCTTCAACTCCAAATGTCATATCAAAGACCCTAGCAATACATTATATTGTGCATTTTGCTCCCTGTGAGTTTTTTGCTCGAGTTTTGTCACATGTTTTGTAGCTCTAAACCAGTTTTCCTGTTTCTTTTATAGATATTAATGCCCCTTTTTTTCTATAGTAATATTTTTCATATTTGAATTTCCGTATTTACTATGAAAAAAACATAGTAAATACGGAATAACATCGGTATTGAAATGTATTTCGTCATTTCTAAAAAAGCTAAAACATTTATCCGGTTCAAATTATATTACTTTGGGAAATTATTTTCTCAAAGTGATAGCTTGATGAAGAAAAGCCAGTGCTTCTATATAACTCTCAAAATTTAGCAATTAAATTAAGAAATTTGTATTTATAACCTCGTTATTGCAATTTAAATACATCTAAGTGATTTATTCACATTTTGGTGTCATCTACATAGATGTATTCACATTTTAGTGTCGTCTACACAGATTTATTCACAATTTGATGTCATCTACACAAAACAAGTCTAAAATTTAGAGATTCAAAGCAAAGATCG
Organism: Macrobrachium nipponense; assembly: GCF_015104395.2. Classification (NCBI taxonomy): domain Eukaryota; kingdom Metazoa; phylum Arthropoda; class Malacostraca; order Decapoda; family Palaemonidae; genus Macrobrachium; species Macrobrachium nipponense. The sequence goes on from NC_061103.1 coordinate 19,961,562, forward strand.
AATTTGTCTTCAAGCAAAACTAAATAAAATAACAGGGTATCTGGGAATCCAGCGAAACGGGATTATTACTCACACCACTGAGGTCTGTGACTAAGGAGCGTCTCAATCCATGTTTTGGTGAAATTAAACCCGAAAGGAAGACTCCTTTCTACCATGCGATACGCGACTGGCTTTACACGTGGCGAATAAAGACTACAATAAAAATGAGAGAATATGAGTTTTGCTTATTCTCACGATTTGACGCGTTCCTCTTGTATTTTGAGACATACGTTACATAAATTACATACATATGTGCGTGTGCGTTTAAGTTTTGTTTTGTGCGTGTGTGTGTAAGATTTATTTAATAACCTGCGTCACAAAATACACAAGGAATGGTGAAGTTTATATATACATACATATATATATATATATATATATATATATATATATATATATATATATATATATATATATATATATATAAGTATGTATTATGTATGTATGTATATAGTGATATGTGAGTTTATTTGTGCGTGAATGTGTTTGTTTGTGTTTTTATTTATGTACATACATATCAGTGAAATCTGGAGTTTAATCAATCAGACCGTGGGAATTAAAACAATGATTTAGCATCTTATTGGTGATAGGAACTTTACCACTGATAGTAGTTAAAGTATCAAGATAAATTATCACAGTATCTTACGGTCAATCTTAGCAACAGCAATAACAATGGCGATAGGCAAAATCTCAACTGTTATTATTTGAATTAAGGTTGTAGGTCAGTTTAAGGTATGGAACGTTCACAGTGATTACTAGATATGAATGAAAAATATCATTATATATACGCTGTTCTTAACAGTAATTATCTCATTATCTCAGTAAAGCCCTTTCTGTTAATTTTGTGCTGTCATTCAAAGCCAGATTTCCAGGAGAGAGAGGTTTGCTGGATTCTTCTGAGACGTGTTTTATTAAATCGTTGTCAAATGGGTTTCTTTGTTTTGCAAGATGTTCGCGTGTTATATCACTGATATTATCCTTTTGTATTATGTTGAAACAGAATAATATCTGGAACCCTTTTGTATCCTCCTATGTCATATTTAAACAATATAGTATCTGGAATTATGGTCATTATGCCAAACGATAATATATCTGTTCTTCGCCACTCCAGAAACCACATCGAACCAATATTACTGTCTTTTAGAACATACGAATTCCAGAATTGAGTTCAAGGTTCAGGGTGAGAGAGAACCTTTATCCTTCGTTTTGGCTCTCTGAGTATTTATGATTTTCGCATACTCGGGGAGTAAGCCTACAAACTACTGTGTTGTTGCTGTTGTTGTTGGGGGAGGATAGGAAAGGTCTACAGAAAGAGCCTAAAAGGATCTGAAAACGTTATTTCGCATGGTGTTAGAGATACATAATTTTAGGATAGGATATTTATGATTTATTTATTAGAATTATGATTTATTTATTTTATGTCTGTATTGTTAAACAATACAGACAAATTATTTCTAATACAATATAGCGTATTTGTTTTAATTTTGAAACAAGGCTTTATTTGACCGTAGATTTTAGCACGTTTTAATTTATTTGGAGTCCTGAATCTGGTCTATGTTTCTGTTACATTATTTTGTTTCCACTTATAACTGAGAATTTTTGAACGTGTTTAATTTGTGCCCTTTTCATTTGGGTCTTGTTATTTTACAGTGATTGGGCTGGAATGAGAATATCAAGAAAATACTCCTCCAGCGATGCTCAGATTTTTTTTCATTCTCTTCTCGTATCCAAGTTATGACATTTTATATTCATATTTATATTTTATGTTTATATTTATATTTTATATTTTATATTTATATTTATATTTATATTTATATTTATATTTATATTTCACGTACTCGAGTCATCCCATTTCATTTGGCTTCATATTTCTGCCTTGTAAATTTCGTTAAGTGTAGAGACAGTATCTCTCTCTCTCTCTCTCTCTCTCTCACTTCGTGAAGTTGCTAGTTTTAAAAGCTATCTGATGCATATTTCATATGAGATTCAGATTGGTCACAAACCGCTTTTGATACATTACGCATCTCTCGCTTCACTTGCAAAATTGATTTCAGTTATAAGATTGAGTCTGTAATTTCATTTCAGTCGTATTGCCCAGAAAAAAAATCGTTTCCATGCAGAATGTAATTTTGCATTTCATCATGTTAATCCTGTAAATTACAGAACCGCTCAAGTTGATTATGATTTTATTTCTATACATAAGTACCGTCCTAAACAATCTGAATATAATACGACATCATTAGATCACACATATCTTAAATTGTCAGTGAACTTAGTACTCAAGACCGAAATTAGTACTACTATTACTAAAACACAGAAACTATAGTAGATTCACATCAACCGTGCATCAGATGTTTTGGCCAGTCCCTTACGACGCTCCTGATTGGCTGTTGATAGGCCAGTCACAGGGCTGGAAACTCTCAGTCTATCGAGAGAGTGCACAGAGGTAGGATGTATGTTTCACCTCTCCTGAGGGTATCCCCAAGGAGAGGTGGAATATAAATCCTACCCATGTGAACTCTCGAGAGAGACTGCGGGTTTCCAGCCCTGCGATTAGCTTATCGACAGCCAATCATGAGCGTCGTAAGGGAATGGCCTAGACATCAAATGCACGGTTGATGTGAAATCTACTGTAGTACTACTAGCGCTAAGACAAAGAAGCTAGTACTAGTAGCATTGCAACAGAATATGTCTCTATAAATTGTTTGTTTTACGTTTTATCACATCAATCCTTGGATGTCTCCTGAGCATTGCGTATGGAGAAAGCTAACATTGTTCTTCCAACGCTGAATTCCACAGAGGAACTAAAAAGGAGGGAATTTACTGCATCTGAGGTGATTTACATCAAGTCAGGATTTAGTTTGGGTTCACGACACACGAAGAGAAGTGTAAAAGGGGTGGAGGGCCGACTTCATTAGCTGCGCTGATATATGTATAGGAGAGGCTTTTTATGGTCGTCTTTGTTATTTTTAGGAATTGTCTCTGTCGTCTTGTTTCTTTTTCTGTTCTTTTTTTTTATCATTCTGTGACATAGTAATGTTCATTGTCTTTTATTTTTGGCGTTGTGTTAACTCTGGTGTCTCGATGAGAGAATGTAAGTAAAAAAGACCTGTCTCTTTTATGAATTACGGTTTGTTTTCGTACATAGATTTCATAGAAGGGAAGCAATTTTATTTTCGTTTTCGTACAGAGATTTCTTATAAAGAAAACAATTTTATTTTCGTTTTCGTACAGAGATTTCATATAAGAGAAACAATTTTATTTTCGTTTTCGTACACAGATTTTATAGAAAGGGAGCAATTTTATTTTCGTTTTCGTACATAGATTTCATATAAGGGAAACGATTTCATTTCCTGCAGTTGCAGTCAATATAGGCCAAACTCGTTCATTTTGAAAATAGTTTATCATCGTGCCCGTGTATCTTTTATAAATGCGTAGATATATAGCCATATATACATCAAAGAAATTAAGTTTAATATCCGTTATTTGATTGAATACATATACTAACACGCCGGATAAAGGAGCAAATTCGAAGCCTCCCGTCTGCTGACCAGATGATTGCAAATGACAATGAATCTCACGGGAGAAATGAGATTCGTTTGCATTAAAAAGATGTTCCCTGATTGTATTTCTGAAGGAGGTGAATGAACTGCTAGAAGAATACCGGCAATATTTAGTACTGAACATTTGTACTCATATCCATAAATATACAGATTAATTGATTATTGTGCCACGTATGGTCTCACTTAGATATAGTTCTAAATATTAGAATGATTAAGAGCACTTGAGTGTAAGTGGCAGATGCTTACTTGAAGGGGGAGTGAAAAGAAATGTGCTTACTTACACTTTAAATAAACAAGCCTTTATATATATATATATATATATATATATAGATATATATATATATATATATATATATATATTTCGTTCCATTTATTTACACAATACACATCCCATACAGCATATACGATCAGTTGCGTTCATGCAGAGAGAGAGAGAGAGAGAGAGAGAGAGAGAGAGCGAAATTAATTGAATTAATAGTCACACGAGGGTCGAGTTGAGAGCTGAGTCTTCCTCCTTAACACCTGAATGCTCCTTTGTTGTTGTAACTTATTTCTCTCGTAAAACAAAGATCGAGAACCGGCGTCGCCCCTTTAGACAAACGGTGTTTGCCCTAGCTCTGGTTTTTTAGGCGGGATTCTCTGTCTAAACAGTATAAGATGGATGGACGAGAAAGGACAGGACGGAGGGCTGAGGGAAAAAAAAGAAGGGTATGTCGTCATTGTCAATAGTATCGTGAAATAAGGTTTATGGTTTATTAGTGTTATTATTTACTCTTTGGTGTTTGGAGGGAAGTCGGAAATGAGTGAGCCAAAGAGGTATAACTGATTCTGACTTGAGGTTTTGGTTCAATTCCTGCGTGAAAGTGTTTGCTTTTTTTGATGCCAGAGATTCATAAACGCGTCTGCATGTTACTATAGATACACGCACTCCTGCAATAGAGAGAGAGAGAGAGAGAGAGAGAGAGAGAGAGAGAGAGAGAGAGAAATGAATGAATGTTGATGTTAAGGTAAGGTTAATAGCACAAGTGAATATTAGAACACTAATTGAACGCTGAAGTTTTGAAACCATTTAGATAACATAGTAAATGGAGAGAGAGAGAGAGAGAGAGAGAGAGAGAGAGAGAGAGAGAGAGAGGAGACTATGATGGTCTATTCATTGATGATCATTTATACTTATGTTCATTGCTTATTTCTCTCTCTCTCTCTCTCTCTCTCTCTCTCTCTCTCTCTCCAGCAACTATTCTCTATAGTCAACTAATAAACCAGGATCATATATTACTGCATAGGTCAAAAAAGGTGTACTGGACTTAGCAGAGAGAGAGAGAGAGAGAGAGAGAGAGAGAGAGAGAGAGAGAGAGAGAGAGAGAGAGAGAGAGAGAGAGAGAGAGAAGAATGAACCGCATCTTTTATTTACCGATGTTTTATAAACAGGTGATAGGATGCTCCCCCAAGCATCCTGAAGAACCAGCCCGTTTCAGGAGTCCTTTGGTGAGGAGAGTCGAAGGACCTCTCTCATGTGCATCCTTACGATCTCTGAGATTTTCCCATGCGTTCAGAAGAAGGATCTTCCATTGTTTTTTTTTTTTTTTATTATTATTAATATGCTTACTCCACTTTTTTGCACGATGATTTGTATCCAATGACTTGCGAGATCTTTATATTTCTGTTAATTCTACGCTAATCTCTTAAGTTTATGCTTTACGGCGTTTTTACAAACTGCAGTTCCTGCATCTTTCTTTCAGTTGATTTCAAAACACAATACCATGAAGACTTGAACGTGTCAGAGATGCAGTCTCGTGATTCTTGGCTATCTTAATTAGCTAACAGATTCTGTTACAAAAATAGTAATTGTAAACGTCAGGAAGAATAAAGGTCTCTCTCTCTCTCTCTTTCATTATCTGTTGCAGCACAGGTGATAGCGACTCCTTTTGACAAACAAATTGACCTGAGCTAGAATTGGCAAAGTAAGGACCGGTATGGATTCACTCCCATAAAAATCCAGCATGCATCTGTTGGCCAAAGTGTTGAATTACATAAATGGTTTGTAAATCGACTGTTGTGGTTTTCAGTTGAATTGAGAGAGAGAGAGAGAGAGAGAGAGAGAGAGAGAGAGAGATGAACAAAAATAACAAGCATGCACCACCAGCACCTCGTTAAAATTTATGACAAATATCATGCAATTATAAACGGGAGGGTTCGATTAAACAACCCTTCTCCTGTAGGATTTTCAAACGCGCGGGTGTCCGTGCGTGCATGCGTATCTTTCCTCATTCTTCCCCTTAAAAGCAAAGGAAACCAACGGCTAGCTGTAGTAAAGTGAAAAAGAAACTGCTCAAGAAACTGAAAACCCGACGTTGGGGACGAGATTCGCGCCAAGGAACACGACCGTAAAGTGTCGAGATAATGAATCACTCTTCCGGATCCATCCGAAGCCGCCTGAAAAGCGCTGGCGGCCGACAACGCACCACACAAAGGTTCAGCCTCGAATCAAGGGAGATTCAAGCGTGTAAAGATAATATTCCCCTTCGGGGAAGAGTGCGAGGAAAAGGAAAGATCCCGGGAAGGGTTGGGAAAGAACTCTCATTTCCCAGAGACTTGGGTTAAAAGAGTGAGTCGAGGAAACGGACGACGACGAGTGGATCTCTCTCTGGCAGACTCGCATCAGTTCGAATCAGGCTTTGCAGGCTTTGCGGATCTTTCCCGGTAATTAAGCGATACAGGATCTCTAAAGGGAATTCTTCTAACGGCTTTACAAACTTCCTCAGTGAGATAAATGTAAAAGCATTTGGTTTTCTTTAATTTTCTTGAAATAAAATTAAGCAGATGTTAAATTCCTAATGAATAAACTTATGTATGTATATATATATATATATATATATATATATATATATATATATATATATATATATATATATATACATAATAATATACATATATATATATATATGTATATATATATATATATATATATTATATATATATATATATATATATACATATATTCTCTCTCTCTCGCTCTCCCTGTCTCTGTATCTCTCAGTCCTGCATGGGTGTGGCATAGCCATATTATAAGTGAACGTATTGTCAAACAGGACCAGTTTCAACATGACTGATAAACGAAATATGGTCACGTGAAACTTTCACATGGGATATGTAAAAAAAAAAATCAGATGACCTAAAAAAAATTAAAAGTCCATATTTTAGCATCATTGAATATTTATTTTAAAATTAAAATGAATTATTATTTTTATACAATGACATCATATTCAACAATTCTTATTTAATAACAATGAAATGTTTTTGTGTCTGTTATTATTATAATCATCATCGTGATTATCATGATTGTTATTCCAGCTACCTGGTTATTAACCTTGAAAGAGAATGATCCAGGTGTTACCATTCCATTTTAAGATATACCATATTAGATTAGCTCAAAGGTTGACGTTGCTGTTTTTTTGGACTGGCTTTCACGAACTTTTTGCTGTAGTCCTTATTACCACTGGGGCCTGTATTCAGTATTCTACCCAGGAATCTAGTTGTCATAATTGTCATTTGAATTGAATTGCGATTGTTTTTTTTTTTCTTAAAATATCTGTATCATTATTTTGCAACTGTTTATTATTGTGATCCGAAATTCTCACATGGAAACTGAGTTATATCTAGCTGAAAGCATCCTTCACTTGGCAGAGAGAGAGAGAGAGAGAGAGAGAGAGAGAGAGAGAGAGAGAGAGAGAGAGAGAGAGAGAGAGTTTTCTTATTCAACTTTAATATAATTGGTCATAAATAAAACACGTACTTTTAAGGGCATCAACGCCGTCACGTCTGCCTATATTTAGTGTTCAGTGTCAAGGAGAAACAAAATAGAAAATGGTCGATAGAAGATGAAAATAAAACCTCAATCACAAGGCATTATGACTTCAGGTCATATAAGGCTAAGTCCTTCAGGTTTCTGGAGAAACAACACAAAAATTTTGGAGGAACAACAGAAAAACCAAAATTGTTACGGTCACTTGGGAAGCATATACCTCTCGGGAGCAAAAGCACTCTACCACAAAACTGTAACGGTCATTTTCAAGCATATAACATTTCACGGAATACTGCCTCCTTCGTCGGGTCTCCGACGCCCCGACTTTCTCTCGAGGATTCGCAGATAAACACGGGAAGCCCTAATCCTGACTGACAGAAGGCTCGCGATAAGTGGAGGACGCCTTGGCGCTGAGGGTGGGCGCGAGCTGACGCCCCAAAGCTCGTCCTCACCACCACCTCCGCCGCGCCGCCCCGGAGAGAATGAAGAACCCTCGGAGAGATAGCTCCCTCGAGCAATGGAGATTTGTCTCAGAGATCTCTGATATAGGACGAATAATTCTTGTAGCAGATGGGAAAGTTTCTACTAGATAGGAAGAGCTAATCTTGGGATGATAATATATATTATATATATATATAATATTATATATATATACATACATCATACATAAGTACATGCATGCATAGTATATATATATATATATATATATATATATATATATATATATATATATGTATATATATATATATATATATATATATATATATATATATATATTATATGTTATATTTAATTGTAATACGCTTGTCACTACAAAGCATTGTGGCTATTGCAGTTATATATGTATCTGGTAAAAATAACCAGTAGATTCTACATTAGAATATATATATATATATATATATATATATATATATCTATATATATATCATTATATATATATTATATATATATATATATATATATTATATATAACTCGTATATAAAATAAGGGCGAAGCCTCTTATAAATGTATAACTGTTTACCTATCGATACTAAGATAAGAATCCTAACCAAAAAAGCAAATCGATCTTCTCCAGTCGTGAGCTGACAGATGACACAGGTGTCAAACGATTGCAACGAATGAACTTCAAGAAAGTACATTCAATCAGCTTTACTTGACAGATGTTCAGTAGGCGTGGAAACAGCGCTGAGTCATGCTTAATCAAAGTGGAGGACTTTCAACAGCCCCTGTTTGCAATTGTGTATTGCGTCATTAATTAAAGTATCTGCTCTAAGCTACTTAAGAAGGAAAGTGGTTAAATAAACAATATCCTTGAAACTTAGAGTGGACCGTAGTATTCTTACTACGACCGTCTGTAATCCACTTGGTTTATGAGAATACCCAGGACTACTTTTGTTGTGTGTGCCTGCCTGATGTTAATGATTTTACACATTTTCACCCCTCCCCCTTATTTTTTTTTTTTTTTTTTTTTTTTGGGGGGGGGGAGCTTGTTAGCCCCTATTTTGACTAATTTATCTCCTCCATGTCGGGAGGAAATTCAACCATTGTCCAACAAGAGCATTGTAATAATAAGCATTTTCGCCTTTTTTCTTTTTTAATTGGTCTTGTTAGCCCCTTTTTTGCCTAATTTATCTCCTCCATGTCGGGAAGAAATTCTCCTATTGTCCAACAAGAGCATTGTAATAATAAGCATTATTAAAACGAAGAATGGCAGAAAATACTTGACGAATCGCCCAGAAGGCTCCGTAATGCCCGTCAAGCCGTCTCTTCGTGCATATACTGTGGAAATCGGTAGTATTTATACCCTCATGTGTCTTGCGTGTTACTTTTCTTGCATTATTATTATAATTATTATTATTATTATTATTATTATTAGTGTACCGTACTGCCATAAATGCATGTAAAAGACGGCGATATGAGATAGACTTTAGACGGCCAGTCCCAACTTTAGCGAAGTTACTTACAATCTCGAAGTCCGGGTTAAATATTATTATTATTATTATTATTATTATTATTATTATTATTATTATTATTATTATTATAGTATGAAAATACCCTTAAAACTTCTAACGTTTACGTTTTACTTGTAAAATTTAGAACTTTTATTTTCATACGGCATATGTGTTTGTAATTCCATATTAAACGTTTAGCGTTATTATTAATCTACTTATGATTTATATCTATCATCACTTGCGTTCGTCCTCATTCTTTTATTTATTTTTATTTTTATTTATTTATTTTTTTTTCGTCTCATTAAATCGCCTCCTTTCTTCCCCCTTCCAGTACTCCAGTTAGTTGAGGAGAAATGTATGCACATACATTAATGATTGCACACAAAAAGGAGAGGTGGGAGGGAGAACCCTTCCAATTTATGCGCGCCAACGCTCGTCCTTTCGAATCGCGTAGGAATTCTGGACGGTAATGGCGAAAGTTAACTCTTCTTCCCTCTGCTTTCTTTCCTTTCTTTATTCGGATTATGGTGCTCGGAGGTGTAAAAAACTTCTCTCTCTCTCTCTCTCTCTCTCTCTCTCGTTTGTGCTGAATATGTATAGGTATACGTCGTGTATTTTAAAATCCAGGGCTATCAAAATTCTTCTCTCTCTCTCTCTCTCTCTCTCTCTCTCTCTCTCTCTCTCTCTCTCTCTCGTCAACCACAAATGTTTGAGCTTAACAACTTTTGATTAAGTTATGGATTTCAAAATCCGTACATAACAAAATTATTCTCTCTCTCTCTCTCCAACTACAAGCATCAAAGCTTAACAGCAATTATTCGTTGCGTCATGGGAGATTTGAAAATGTTGGGAAAATTAAAACGAAAAAACAGCATAACGAAAGTTTTGAGTCGTCTAGAACACTTTGTGCCACTTGGAATACAGGCATAACTCATGCAAGAACACGCGCACGCACACACGCTTACGTATGTATGCACGTATATGTACATATAAAAGGGCTGTTGCCTTGTATAATAAGGCGCCCTGTGAGGTTATGTTAGACTTGCGATAATCTTACGCTAAGTCGGTTGGTTATGCACTTCCATACTCATTGGAGTGTCTTGGGGTTTGATGATAACTTACGAAGTCCATATCTTCTTGTGTTATGACGACGGAGATATGTTAAACTCATGATGATAGTTATAACTTCATTCGATCTCTTTCTGATGTGAGGTTCTAGTAGAAAACAGAGTACAAAAAATACATCTATTCTTCTGAGATTACAAGATGAAATTGTACAAGTCTGCCAATGATGATGGCTGATTGAAGTCTACATGATTAAGCTCAGATAAAAATGGACAGGTCTTCTAATGAAGATGGCTTGATCGCTTCTCCATGTTGGCTAATTCTAATCTGACTACCATCTCGGTTACAAATCATAAAGGGAGCAGACAGTAGCTCGAACATATGAACATACATACAGATGACATAGATTACAAATCACGTAGGCCGTTTGAATTATAGGTCACGGTGGTCGCCTCAAGCAAGACGCTTTGGCTATAGTTTACAAACAAATGAATGTCCACAGGTGACGGCACCAGACATTGACTGATTATACACGTCATCTTAGCCTACTTTATCATATACGTCATCTTAGCCTACTTATCGTCTCTGGTCTGATCACATTCCTGCAAGCAATCTGGTTGACCTCTTGGGTCACTGGTTTTCATTAATCATAGTTTTAGTTTTATATATATAAATGAAATAACATTCCATATTTTTATTATGTAACACTTACACATACGTACATCCACTAAAAGTAGTATATCTAAATGTATACATAAGCATAAATGAGCGTACATTATATACATAAAAATTCAAAACTTAAATATTTTTTCAGTCGATATTTGATGAATATTTTTTCACCTGATATTTGATTGGTGAAACAACAATACAAGTACATCTTTAAGCATACCATTCAAAAGATTGAAACTTAATCTTTTGAAGGGTATGTTTAAATACTGAATTGTATTTTTGTTTCATCAATTAAATTCGAGTGAAAAAAGTGGTCATTTCGAGGGAAAGGGTGGCCATTTGGTCGTTTACCCTAGTCCTATTTACATCATTAATAAAAAAAAGTATATGATTAGAGAATGAGAGAAAAGGATAAAGACAATAAATTTTTGAAAGGGAAGGAATGAGTGTTATCAGATCTTTTTTTTTAATTGAGCTAACACCATCGGTCAAGAGACCTGGTTATCCAGAGGAAAAAATGAATAAAAAGCACATTTGAAAGAGATGGAATGACCAGCATGAAATGGAAGTATAAATATCTTGATTCCTTATTGCATAAAGACTAAATGGGAACAGAGAGAGAGAGAGAGAGAGAGAGAGAGAGAGAGAGAGAGAGAGAGAGAGAGAGAGAAGGAAGGAGGGAAAGTTGAAGGGAGAGATTGACAAGAACAGTTATGAAATGATAATATTATTATTATTATTTTTGCTCTATCACAGTCCTCTAATTCGACTGGGTGGTATTCATAGTGTCGGGTTCCGGGTTGCATCCTGCCTCCTTAGGAGTCCATCACTTTTCTTACTATGTGCGCCGTTTCTAGGATCACACTCTTCTGCATGAGTCCTAGAGCTACTTCAGACTAGTTTTTCCAGATTCCTTTCCAGGGATCTTGGGATCGTGCCTAGTGCTCCTATGATTATGGGTACAATTTCCACTGGCATATCCCATATCCTTCTTATTTCTATTTTCAGGTGTTGATACTTACCGATTTTTTTCCCTTTCTTTCTCTTCAACTCTGGTGTCCCATGGTATTGCGACATCAATGAGTGATACTTTCTTCTTGATTTTGTCAGTCAACGTCACGTCTGGTCTATTTGCACGTATCACCCTATCTGTTCTGATACCATAGTCCCAGAGGATCTTTGCCTGATCGTTTTCTATCACTCCTTGAGGTTGGTGTTCGTACCACTTATTACTGCAAGGTAGCTGGTGTTTCTTGCACAGGCTCCAGTGGAGGGCTTTTGCTACTGAATCATGCCTCTTTTTGTACTGGTTCTGTGCAAGTGCCGGACATTCGCTTGCTATGTGGTTTATGGTTTCATTTTTCGTATTGCACTTCCTATATATGGGAGAGATGTTATTTCCATCTATCGTTCTTTGAACATATCTGGTTCTTAGGGCCTGATCTTGTGCCGCTGTTATCATTCCTTCAGTTTCCTTCTTGAGCTCTCCCCTCTGTAACCATTGCCATGTGTCATCGGTGGCCAGTTCTTTAGTCTGTCTCATGTATTGTCCGTGCATTGGTTTGTTGTGCCATTCCTCTGTTCTGTTTGTCATTCTCCTGTCTCTGTATATTTGTGGGTCTTCGTATACTTTTATCAGTCCTTCTTCCTATGCACTCTTGAGCCACTCGTCTTCACTGGTCTTCATATATTGCCCCAGTGCTCTGTTCTCGATGTTGACGCAGTCCTCTGTGCTTAGTAATCCCCTACCTCCTTCCTTTCGTGTTATGTATAGTCTCTCCGTATTTGCTCTTGGGTGTAGTGCTTTGTGTATTGCCATATGTTTCCTCGTTTTCTGATCTATGCTGCGAAGTTCTGCCTTCGTCCATTCCACTATTCCTGCTCTGTATCTTATTACTGGCACTGCCCATGTGTTTATGGCTTTTATCATATCTCCGGCGTTGAGTTTTGACTTGAGTATCGCTTGAGTCTCTGCATATATTCTTTCCTGGATCGTTTGTCCTTCATCTCTTGAATTTGTTTTATATCCGCCCCTCCTTCCATTATTCCCAGGTATTTGTATCCCGTCTCATCTATGTGTTTGATGCTGTTCCCATCTGGTAGCTTTATCCCTTCAGTCCTTGTTACTTTGCCCTTTTGTGTATGTTGACTAAGGCACATTTTTCTATTCCAAACTCCATCCTGATGTCACCAGATACAATCCTTACAGTCTGGATTAGGGTATCTATTTCCTTGATGCTACTATTATTATTATTAATTATTATTATTATTATTATTATTATTATTATTATTATTATTTTATTATTAGTATAGTATAGTAGTAGTTATAGTAGTATTAGTATTAGTAGTTATTAGCAAATTCAAGGCCAACGTAATATAACAGCAACAAACCTTACTAAAGACGAATCACACAATTATTTATTTTCAAGTGGCAATAAAAAATGATAGATTCATAAACGAGAATGCTGGATAAATAGATGCTGAAAAAAGAAGCGAAGACTGGAACAAAAATGAATATATATAGCAGTAAGGTAGACAATACCAACTGCAACAAAGTAGTAATAATAAAGACTTATCTTCCACTACAGCTCTGTTACGCAACTCATTCCTTGCTGGATACTAATGACACTAGTAACAAGTCCATCATTGCCGAAGAAAACAAACAACGGAAACACAAACATTTATTTACAGACGAACGATAAGGAAAATCTGTAAAAGCTAAATACAGCCAAGAGCCGTCAGCACCCATGACTACTCATTTACTACCTTCTGTCGACGAGGTCGTCAAAGAGACAGGAAGAGAGGCTATATAGTTTGTTTTCGAATAAAATAAGTGCGAGTGGAGAGAGGCCCTTTGAGTGAAGGACTGTGCACCAGAAGCTATTAATGAAGAGGGAATGAATGATGTTCAACATGTCCCGTAACTGCTAGAAGATTTATGTTTGAAAATATAAGAACGACAAAGATAGAAGAATGCATTAAAACAGATAAGAACGTTTCGAAGATATGAGAATGACAAAGAAGGCTTCTTTTATTTGATATAATAGCTAGAAAAAATGTCGTCCATCCTTAAGAAAATGATGAAGATTATGTCCTGTATGCGATCAAAGAAGGATAGAGTTTAGTAATGCATAATTATGAATACAAAGAAACATGTCCTGCGTATGAATGAGGTAGAGCAAGTACTGTGCTTCGTTAAATGACTAATGAATTTATATATATATCTATTATATATATATATATATTATAATATATCTATATATATATTATATATATATATATCTAACATAGGTGGCCCAAAAAATGTATATATATTTTAAATAATTGTAAACTTGGTGTTTATTATAATTTTATTAATTCAAAAATGTAAAAATATTTACAAGTATAATTTTATTGTTTATTTTTTCACTGCCTGTTCTCAAACTGACGTCCATTTTGATCCAGACACTGCTGCCAAAGCGAAGCAATGGAATCGCACACACCATGAAACAATTCCCTTGGTATTTGGGCTCATTCATGTTCAATTGGCTCTCTCAATTCAGACTGTTGCAGGTTTCATAGCGTAGACTTGTCTTTTAATACCCATGAGAAAAAATCTAGTGGTGTGAGGTCTGGTGAACGGGGAAGATATTCAACGAAATCCCTTCGTCCAATCCACCTGTTAGGTAAGATCTCATCAAGGAAGGATCTAACATTGCGATGGTAATGTGGGGGTGCCTACATGATGTAGGCAATATAGTCAAAATGCAGTGGAAAAAAACAATAAAATGATACTTGTAAATATCTTTATATTTTTGAAATAAGAAAATTATAATAAACTCAAAGTTTACAATTATTTAAAATGTGTATACATTTTTTTTGGGACTCCCTGTATGTGTATATATATATATATATATATATATATATATATATATATATATATATATATATATATATATATATATATGTGTGTGTGTGTGCAAATTTGTCAGCCGACATCAACATAAAAATATACTCATTGTTAAACCATCCATCACATGTCCATAAAAATAAACATGAGGGGGCACGTGCGCGCGCATATATGCCTGGGTGGACATTATCGCCTAGAAATCTAAACCTCTCTGGAACCATTGACCACATACGGGTGCTGACTGGCAGAAACTGTAGTGAATGAGCCCTCGAACAGACAGGCTAACAGACAGAGGAGAGCGGTAGGTGGACAGGCGGAAGGGAGATGAAACAGATATTTCTTTAGGGCTTGGATAGAAAGTGATTTGGATTCTTGTGGATTTTAGTAACCTACAGAGGAATTGCTTTCACTCTCGTGCTCTTTCTCTCTTGATTTTTCATGCACTGGTAAAATTGTTTCATGTCAAGGTAAAATCTGTTCATTGTAGTGTTGTTATTGAAGATTTTGTATTGCTATTAGTTCAAATTTTAAAGTCCAGTGCGAAGAAAGGAAGAACTCTCTCCCGCAATTATACATCAACCTTTGCGAAATGAGATGATAACTCATTTAGCTACAAAGAACATCCCATTGCCTCACTGATTGTTGTGTATGAATATATTTGTGTGCATCTCCATAAATTATCTCTTTAGGAAAGACATTGGTTGGCCAGGAACAAGTAGCCCCACAGGGAGATCTTGTACTCAACTGTTATTAGCACAGTGATTAATGTAGTTCCCAAGATCCCGCCTTTAGGAACACCCACGAACTGTTGTTAGATACGCGCATGTCTTCCTCTCTCGAAACAATGCCTTGAGAGATATCTTAGCGCTTTTTTATAGGTTGGTCAGTGATTTAATCATTTAGTTGATTAAATAAGCAAATAATCATTTGTCTATCCAGTTGCATTTAACAATCATTCATATATCTGCTTACCTATGGCACGGGACCCTTTGTTTACATCACGCCTGAGGGAGAGAAGAGTGAGGAGTCATAGAAAAAAAAATTAATTGACTCTTAAAAATTTCGGATTCTCCGTCTAAATGCGATGAATATTTATCAAACAATTATTATTTATTTTTGAAAAATGCTAAAAGTTAAGCCGATTCGCAAATTAGCCACAAATCTCTTGAACTAAGGAAAAATTGCCGTTACATTGTTCTCTGAATTTAACTTTCCTGTTTTAGGGAACTGATACTTTGTTAAATAATTGAAGAATAATTTAAATCGCATTTCATTTCGCACTGAAGACGAATTGGAGACAACCTATCATAGAGATTTAACGGAGGCCTATTTCTATTATCGATGTCACGACAGAGTGCTTAGCTATAGAGATTTAAACACCAATGAACATTTGTACTTTTTCTTGCATATTCATTATGTATAAATCACTTTTTAGGACTCGTATTCTGGCCAGGTATTAGGTCTAGCTTTTCTCCATATGCTAATTCCGCCTCTCCGAGCAGCAATTTGTAAGGTCTTTCTGGAACCCTCACGTTTAGGCTCGCAGTTTTACATGTGTAAGTATGAGCGATGGTCAGGGGAACTGTTAGCAATTAAGATTTCTCATTTTCGCTCTTTTAACTCCAGTGGTTTTCTGTCTGTTCTGTTCACTAAATGTATCTGAAGCATTCTTATGGATTTTGATGAAATGTTGGAAAAAAATTGGCTGCAACTTGTAGAATAATTTTATTTGATTTTGAGTTGACTGGGATTCGAATGCCAGTCCATTTTCATTTCTTTATTTATTAGCGTTGATCCTCATAGAATTTATCTATACATTATCAACTGTAGTCCTACTCATTTTAATTTCTTATGAATGTGGATTCCGTAACACTTTATTTATTGCATTCCATTAATATTCCTTTGTTTACCTTGTTATTACCGTAGTAATAATAATGAAAATAACGTCGTTAATCATGCTAATGATGAAAGTGTTCCTATTACTGTCACTAATATAATAGCAGTGCTGTTGCCATTAATGACTTCACTTTATAGCATTCACAGTTAAAAATAACTTATTTATGACTTGTTATTGTCCGCTCAGAAGCAAATATTTTTTCAACATAATAGGACGAATGAAAACACCTGTGAAGACTTAAGGAAAGAATATTTTTCAGCAATGCAGCAACATCTACCATGCCAAAATATGTTCGATATACCAATGAAAGGTTTTGCCAAGGTATATAAAAAAATCTCAGACGCAAAATGATACCCGAAGAGTGCGTGATAAAGAGGTCGTGTTATAATTGATCAGATTACTATAGTAAATTCACATCAACCGTGCATTTGATGTCTAGGCTCGTCCTTTACGACGCTGCTGATTGGCTGTTGATAAGCCAGTCGCAGGGCTGGAAACCCTCAGTCTCTCTCGAGAGAGTTCACATGGGTAGGATCCATGTTCCACCTCTCCTGAGGGATATGTCTTTCAAAAGTATCCCTCAGGATAGGTAGAACATAGATCCTACCCATGCGAACTCTCGAGAGAGACTGAGAATTTCCAGCAGTATGATTGGCTTATCAGCAGCCAATCAGGAGCTTCGTAAGGGACTGGCCTAGACATCAAATATACACGGTTGATGTGAATCTACTATAGTAAATTATCTTCCTGTAACTACATGGATTAAAACAGGACGAGAGATCCAAAGGCATTGGTAGAAGGTAAGGAGATTCATTGGTAACCAAAGATGCAATGCACTTTTTGGGACTGATAACCTCCAGAGAGTACCTGCGAAATCTAGTAACCTAGGAGGTTTTACGCCCAGCTGAAGAAGTTGAATTGATGGATTTATTCTGACCAGAAATGAGAAATTCATGACTGCGTTTATGACGTGTTGGTCTTGCAGTGGCGGAGATGAAATTTGGATTGAGTGTTCGTTTTGGTCTTGTTTTAAGCAAGAATATCGAAGACTAAAAATTTATGCTGTACAGTCCTTATGAAACTAATTCAATTCCAGGACAATTTGGGCCTCCGTCCGTAAGTATTTAAGGAAGTCATAGAACTTGAATGTACCCCATTTGTGCAATATCTGTGGCTGAATATGGAGTGAAACAAAGGGTGCTTAATACGACGGCTCTGTATATTTAGGGAGAGAAAAAAAGAGGTGGGGATGGGGTGAAAAATACATTAGAAATAGTCAGCGTTGTCATAGGTTTCCTTCTTTTTATTTTTCATTTTCCTTATGGTATGGATGATCGAAGGGTAGAAAGTTATCCCACCGACCTTTGTATGCTAAAATGCGTAAGACGGAGCCACGAACTGCTGTTTGTTTGCTCAGCAGTGTCACCCATGATTCACCAGTTAGACTCTGGGAAGGTGACTGCGTCAACACTGCGAGGTTTTTTCTGTGAAGCCATCCACCGTTAGAGGAAAAAAAATGGCTTCTTTTTGGAGGGAGATGTAAATTCAGACGAAAGGACTCAAGCTGTTTGTTCTCTTATATTTTGTCTGCGTGTCTGATGTACTCTCTCACTCACTTAAGTCACCGTGACTTTTATTAATCTCAAGGATTAAAATAAACGAGGCATTTTATGGCTATGAGCGCGGCTGGTTTCGTTTACCACTCGGAGTTAAATTTTGCAAAACAACTTTGTTTTTCAACGTTCAACTTTTCCCGATTTTCAAAAACTGTTTTGCACTTTCTTGAACCTTTGCGCTCTACAGAATGACAGAAGATGGAGAATGTTGGACATACGATTTAAAAAACTGCAGCATTTTGGGCAAGATAAAAACGGCCATTTGATCAAGAACCTCCAGAAGATAAGACCCTCAACTCGGAGACCTCTGGAGTGAATAGGAGAATTAAAAGAAAATTCGAATCTGGGAACGGCATCTCCTACCTACCCCATGTCTGTGTTGAAGTGACCATTACGCCGAAGGAGGTTATGGGGTTATGTAGCATTTCACCTGAGCTCCGGGCTTATGACCAGAAGAACAAGAAGAAGGTGAAGACGAAGAAGGAAATGCCAGCAAAAGTATACTTAGGCCTAACGGGAAAAATTAAACAAAACAGACGAGAGGAATCGGGAATGCTATAGAAGGCGTACGCCAGAGAGAGAGAGAGAGATAGAGAGAGAGAGAGAGAGAGAGAGAGAGAGAAAGTGTCAGTCAGTCAGCCGAAGGCCTTGTCCTCAGGACAAAAGCGTTTTACCCCCCGCCCTCCGACATGCGACCCAGCCACATGAGTGTTGTTTATTGCGGCATTCATACTGGTGAAGACCCCGGCCCACGGGGGAGGATCATCAACCTCCAGCGTCACCACGGGACGCCACACGCAAACCATGATACAACTCCCACGTTCCTCAATTGTTTCTCTCTCTCTCTCTCTCTCTCTCTATTACCTCCCGAAGTTTGAGTTGGTCTACGGTTTATGTATTGCCTTTGGAGCGGTATATCCCTCTGTCTCTTCGCTCTCACTATCTCTTTTTTTCTCTCCACCGCCTCATATGCGACTAAACCCTGAGTTTCTTTTCTTTTTTATTGCGTCACTTTTGACGGAATAATCATAATGAAATTATTGATTCCCTTTCCTTCATTATTTTCGAAACGAAGAAAGCATTTTGGTATTCAGTATAACAAGGACATTTCTTTATGGTGATGTGTGTATTTTCATAACTCTCGTAGAGCAGAAAAGATAACACCTTGGCGTATGACCACTCTGACCCTTTGAATCTCTCTCTCTCTCTCTCTCTCTCTCTCTCTCTCTCTCTCTCTCTCTCTCTCTCTCTTGTTTTGAATATTTGCTCGACCGGAAGATGAATATAGCATTACGGCGGCAATTACACAAACAAAAAAATTATTTATATAATTAATAGGTAATTAATCCATATTAAACCTTTAAGCTGTCTTGGGTGTTTAATCTGGTATATATATATATATATATATATATGTATATATATATATATATATATTATATATATATATATATATATATATATATATATAAGTATATATATATGTATATATATATATATATATATATATATATATATATATATATATATATATATATATATATATATATATGTATATATATATATATATATATATATATATATATATATATATATATATATATATATAAGAGCTCTTAAATAAAACCTTCTACTAACAAAACCAGAGTCACTGTCTAATTCGGTATCCATTTCTTAGGTAAAGGTAAATTTTTTTTTTATTAAAGAAAATATACAATATTTTACAGTTTTAACAGAATCCATTCAGAATTTCATCCAAGTTGACTTAAATTTACTTGAATTTAACAAAAATCTTATCTTTTACTTTTTACAAATAATCTATGTATTTTAATGCAAATATTTTTTTCTGTAGTTACCCATATAAGATTTTATCAGTATATATCTATCTTTTTATTATCCTTAATTTTATAAACAACACCTTATACTATCTTTTTCATTAAAATGACAGCAGTGTTGCTGTCCTTTCTTGAATGTTTAAGGAGAAACTCTTACCCTGTAAACTTCTCAGCAACAGCACGTTTATCCCTTTTTTTATTTGATGCACGACTTTACTTCCCTCTGCCTTTGTAGGCTTTGCTTTTGTTTTTGTGTCGCTACATAGTTTATCGCGTTTTCCCCAATGTTGTATGAATCATACTCTTTTTCTTGACATGGTCAATGCATAATTATTGCATTTAGTATTTCATAGTGACTACCGAAGGAAAATTAGTCTTGCAACCCAACAGAATAAAACAATTGAATGGAATCTTAAGCTGACTTGTGAATCCTTTAGGTGCAAAGGATTCATATTCAAGAAGAGAAACGTGTAAGATGAGGCATAAAAAAATAGAACCTTTCATTCGCATTAGTTCGTTCTGCTCATAGATGCAAATGATTCACAGAATTTTTATCCCCATAAGAAACTGAGAAGCTGACATTTGGCAAAGATAGACTTATTTAATATGTTCAAACAGTTTCTTAAAAGCTTAAGAACTGGTAACTTCAATTAACCACTTGGACAGATTAAGTTTCAATATTATCAACAGAACTGAAGTAATACTTAGGG
The DNA here is from genome assembly GCF_015104395.2 of Macrobrachium nipponense. Lineage (NCBI taxonomy): Eukaryota > Metazoa > Arthropoda > Malacostraca > Decapoda > Palaemonidae > Macrobrachium > Macrobrachium nipponense. Next base: position 19,982,597 of record NC_061103.1, read on the forward strand.
CTAGATGCAAGAAAATTACTTTTTTACTTTTCAGAAACACTTATAATAATATTGCAAATGCCTGTTATTTAGTTATTCATTCGATAGCAAAAAACGTCCAGGACAGAGAACAAAGAAAGTCCCACTTTCTCCTTCTTATTCTTCTTCTTCACCAAAATCCTCCGAGGAAAAATAAATAGAAAAGAGAGAGAGAAAAAAAAGGACGTCTCCTCCACAGACACTAAACGTCACCCTTAGAGTATCTCTCCCACCCAGCGCTGCCTTCTTGGGTGTCTCGAGAAAAGGCGGTGCGTTACAAAGGTCTCTCTCCTCTCCATCCTCGCTCCTCCTCTTCCAATGTAAACAATAAAAGGGTTTTGTGTCAGATATCCCACGCAAGCGGGAAAATCTGGGTTATGGGCTCTCATTGTAGATGCTCATTTGATGTCAACATAAGACTAATGCTGTTAAATTCTCTCTCTCTCTCTCTCTCTCTCTCTCTCTCTCACACACTTCGTGTAGTTGCTAGTTTTAAAAGCTATCGGATGCATATTTCATATGACATTCAGATTGGTCACAAACCGCTTTTGATACATTACGCATCTCTCGCTTCACTTGTTATCATTGATTTGCTGTTAATCTTGCTACAGATGCTCGCTTGATCTTATCAAAACCTTTTGATTAGGTTCGTCACTGGTTTTTACCACTTGCTCTCGTCTTATATAAATTTTAGTTTGAAATATTGACTCCTTATCTGTTCGTTCAAATAATACTTTCATAGAAGCTATAATCCTTCGTGACGTCTCATAAATTCTCGCGCTGTCTTATCTTAGAGAATCGGTTCATCTTAGCTCTAGTTTCTCGTTTGATTTCATCCACACTCGCTAAGTTGTATCATAGACTGTTGATTTAGGGCAAGTTGTAAAATAATACTGCATAGCAAATCATGACAATAATGCCTTTCAGATTCAAAACACGAACCTTTACTGCTAAAAGATGAAATCATTGACTTATCAATATGACTTACTGGCGTCGCAAACCGCTCAAAGATCGATATATTCCGAATAACCAACAGTCACCTCCCTCCCCACTCCCGAAAGAGAAAATAAATGAGAGCAATTTAGCAAAGAAAATTGCTCCCGGACTGACCACGAAATAGTCTTCCCCATTAAATTGTCATTCGTGCAAATTAGATTTTATATTCTCGTTCCGAATTTCTGCAGTTATATCTCAGAGTGATAATTGCTCATCGATAATAGGGTCAATTAAGAGGTCAAGGTGGTTTGGTGGTTGTCATCTAGCGGTTAAACGACTGGTAATTAGGCCTAGTTCAAATGGTGACAGCAGCCACGATTGCATGTGGGCTCGGATTTTAAGTTTCTTTCATTTTCGCTATGTTTTCTTATTCTCTGCCCATCCGAATTCCAAAAACGGGGAATATAAACTCAAGTCGAGTTCATTGTCATCAAAGTGTCGGGGTGAAACGGCAAAGGGTTGCATGCATTGTCGCTAAACACTTTTTTTTTTCTTTTATTATTCTAAACACTTTATTCCCTACCAACGAAAACCAAACGTGTACAGAAAACAACTCGACCCTGCTTTCATTAGACCTGAATCATTCATGAATTTTCGGATAAGTTTCCGAAAGATTTCGTTTCCCGCTACCGGACATCATGATTTCCTTCATTTTTCTTTGAATTGGATCTCGAGGCTTTGTAGTGACAGGCGTATCCAAAAAAGAGCAAAGAATTTGAGAAGTTAAGAGGGCATTGTGGCTATTACATTTACTTCGGTATACCTTCCGATAATGCTGGCTGTGGCTACTGATAGGGAAATTAGAGTGAAGTTATGTTGAGGATTGAAACCCTTTAATTCTTGTTCCACTTCCTAGGTCTCAGCCATAGACCATATTTTGGCCACAAATCAGCTCTATGAAAGAGTCAGATCTTGTTAGGACATGAGTGTGTTAATAATTCATTTGCTTTTTTAATTTTTTCTTCGAAATATTTTTTTAAGCTATTCATTGTTTTCCATAAAATGACTTCAACTGCAGAAAACAATGTAAGAGATTAACGTATATATTATTATATGTTGAATTTGCATTTCGGACTAAGATCCACCAAAGATATTTATTTTTGAAACTCATCGTACTGTCTGAATTTATCCTGTTTCCAGACAAATAAACAAACAGAGAGGACTCCAAGTACTGATCTAAAAGCTTATTCAGACTAAGCAAGGTGCTTTTTCTAAGTCAGTTTAAATAAATATGCAGTCATGTTATTTAAAATCAAAACACATTTGCTTAGCAAAATGTTTATCTTAAACCACGGAGATAACATGGCTCTAATAAATCAGTAAGCCAAAATCTAATTGTTCTCCTTGTTGATGTATCGTGCGTTTGTTTGCGCGCGCTCGCTCTTAGGCGTACGCATATTGTAATCATAACTTGGTAACTTCGATGATTCACCTAGTACTATAGTAGATTCACATCAACCGTGCATTTGATGTCTAGGTCAGTCCCTTACGACGCTCCTGATTGGCTGTTAATAAGCCAATCACAGGGGTGGAAACTCTCAATCTCTCTCGAGAGTTCACACGGGCAGGATCTATGTTCCAATGCTCCAGATGGATACGTCTTTCAAAAGTATCCTTCAGGAGAGGTGGAACATAGATCCTGCTTATGTGAACTCTCGAGAGAGACTGAAAATTTCCAGCCCTGTGATTGGCTTATCAACAGCCAATCAGGAGCGTCGTAAGGGACTGGCATAAACATCAAATGCACGGTTGATCCGAATCTACTATAGCAACAAAGGCCAACAGCCAGTTGCCCTTAAGTTACTAAACCAATAGCTGAAAAGGCTGTTAGGTCTAGACCTCCTCGTATCCGTGTGTGTGTGTGTGTGTGTGTGTGTGTGTGTGCGCTTAGGCGTATGCATAGTGTAATCATAACTATTGTTAACATCGATGAGTTTACTTCGTACTAGGAATGGTCAACATCCAGTTGCCCATGGCGTCTAAACCAATAACTGAAATGGGTGTTAGGTCTAGACCTCCCTGTATCCGCGTAGTTCTTTTGTGTTCGAGTCAATAGTCTCATGTTTTCATTGGGTCTTTTATGCCATTTGTCCCTCTCGAAAAACACCAAGGGAAGGACGTCGTATGTCACTGATTGTAGGCTTTCTATGACAGGCTCCTCGACGGTATGCGATGGGTTGGGATCTATGCTATGAGTCTCTTCCGGTTTCAGAAGTCATTACGCTGGGGAAAATATCCATTAGTTATGTGAAAGTGAATTGGTTTCCTCATTAACTTATTATATATATATAGTTATATAATTTATATATATATATATATATATATAATATATGGGGATACAATCCACAATGAAGTAAAATCCTCTTGTAGTTTATAATATATATTTTCTTGTACAGGATTAAAGCTGTCGACCATCACCTGTGGTCTTGATCACTAAAATGAACAAGACCACAGGTGATGGTCGAAAGCTTTAATCCTGTACAGAATATATATTATAAACTACAAGAGGATTTTACTTCATTGTGGATTGTATTCCCATTTACTTAGAGTACGATATATATATATATATATATATATATATATATATATATATATATATATATATATATATATATACCATATACATACATTATATATGTGTGTGAATTTTTATCACTTCACCCTGATTCCTTACATGCTTTAAGCTACAAATGTCCTTTAATATCCAATTCGCTCTAGCTTGGAATTAATATATTTTTCATATATGTTAACCGAAGGGAATTTTTCAGTTGATAATAATTTCGTCAACTAAAAAATTCCCCTTCGGTCAACATATTATATGAAAATATATCAATTCCGAGGTAGAGCAAACTGGATATTAAAGGAGGGAGACCTTACCTTACAGACCTTACATCTTGTTCGGGTTGCCCAGGTCCCTCAGTGTGAGGCACCTCTAATGTCTACCAGAGAGTTGCTAGTACATCTTCCGGTATATTTTGCATCTTCCAATCTTGGATGGTCTGGGATGCAGTTTAGATATTTGTCGAGCTTATTCTTAAACACATCTACGCTCACACTCCTGATATATTCCTCAGATGAGCTGGCAACGCATTGAATAGACGCTGCATTATCGATGCTGGTGCGTAGTGGATTAATGTCCTGTGTGCTTTCCTTATTTTTCCTGTTATAGTTTTGGGCATTATTAATCTACCTCTGCTTGCTCTTTCTGATATTTTTAGTTCCATGATATTTTCTGCTATTCCTTCTATCTGTTTCCATGCCTGAATTATCATGTAGCGTTCTCTTCTCCTTTCTAGACTATATAATTTTAAGGATTGTAGTCTTTCCCAGTAGTCAAGGTCTTTAACTTCTTCTATTCTAGCTGTAAAGGACCTTTGTACACTCTCTATTTGTGCAATATCCTTTTGATAGTGTGGGTACCATATCATATTGCAATATTCAAGTGGACTACGAACATATGTTTTATAAAGCATAATCATGTGTTCAGCTTTTCTTGTTTTGAAGTGCCGTAACAACATTCCCATTTTTGCTTTACATTTTGCCAACAGAATTGCTATTTGATCATTGCATAACATGTTCCTATTCATCACCACACCAAGGTCTTTAACTGCTTCCTTATTTGTGATTGTCTCATTATTAGGTCCCCTATATGCATATAGCTTTCTTTCTCTGTCTCCATATTATTGATTCAAATTTTATCAGAGTTAAATACCATCCTATTTACCTCTGCCCAATCATATACTGTGAAGGTCTCTTTGTAGAGCGTTCCTATCTTCATCACAAGTAATTTCTCTACTTATTCTTGTGTCATCTGCGAAACTACTCACTACCGAATCCTTAACATTACTGTCTATGTCTTCAATCATAATAACAAACAGTATTGCAGCTAACACCGTACCTTGCGGCACACCGGATATTACCTTGGCTTCATCCGATTTCTCGTCGTTTGCAAATAACTATCTGTTTTCTGTTGTGTAAAAATTCTTTTAACCATCTTCCTACTTTATCCACGATATTGTGTTTTCTAATTTTCTTCGCTAATATATTATGGTCTACTTTGTCAAAAGCTTTTGCAAAGTCTAAATAAACCACATCTGTTTCATTTCCGCTTTTCATATTTTTGAATATGTTCACACGGTGGACTAACAGTTGGGTTTGTGTACTTTTTCCGGGTACGAAACCATGTTGTCCTTTATTAAACAAATTATTTTTTATTAAATGTTTCATAATATTTTTCTTCATTACCTTTCATACACTTTCATAATATGTGATGTTAGACTCACAGGCCTATAATTACTTGCCTCTAGTCTTGATCCACTTTTGAAAGTAGGGGTAATATATGCTAATTTGTGCTCATCATAAATCTTGCCTGTATCTACACTTTGTCTTAATAATATTGCAAGTGGCTTTGCGATAGAATGAACTACTTTCTTTAACAAAATAGCAGGGACTCCATCCGGCCCTGCAGCAGCTCCATTTTTAATTTCATTAATAGCCTGCACAATATCAGCTTCATTAATATCTATGTCAGCTAAATATTCACTATTTTCATCCCTTACTTCTATATCATTATCTTCATTATCTATTCTAGGGGTGAATTCTCTCTTATATCGTTCTGCCAATATGTTGCAAATTTCCTTTTTTTCATTCTTTAATCTCCCTTCAATTCTTAGAGGGCCTATTTCTATTCTTCTTTTATTCATCTTCTTCGCATATGAGTATAATAGTTTGGGATTTTTGCTTGATATTTAATAGGGTTTTTTCTTCCAAGTCCCGTTTTTCATTTTCTTTTGATTGTATAATCTTTTGTTCTGCATTTTCTATCTTACTTTTTAGTTCTATAACTTTCCATGCATTTTTTTCTTTTGCAAGACCTTTTTTCCACTTTCTGATTTTCTGGAACAAGATCCTTCTGTCTCTTGGTATGCATGACTGATGTTTACTTTTCTTCTTCGGTATATATTTTATCCACTATTTCTCTAATATTTTTATATAATATCTCCGTATTTACCTTTATGTCGTCACTTACGAAAAATGTTACCCAATCTTTGTTTAATTCTTCATTTATTTCTGACCATTTTATATTTTTACTGTAGAAGTTGTATTTTCCATATCCTTCCCACTTTTTCATTTCTTGCTTATCTCTGTTTTTCACTTGCTTTGGAATGGACTGTTAATTCTATGACATTATGGTCTGAAATACTCGCATTATAAACTATTATTTCTTTAACATAATTCATCTCGTTCACAAATACTAGGTCTAAAGTATTTTCCTTTCTTGTTGGCAGGTGATTTATTTGTTGAATGTTTGTATTCTAGTAGCATATCTAATAGCTTTCGAATTGCCTCTTATCTTCTGCACTACTATTACTCTCTTTTTTATATATAAGTACATCCACAATCTCCTATTCGTTCTTTCCCAGTCTACGAAAGGAAAGTTTGAAGTCTTCAGATAGGAGAATAGTCCAGTCCTTGTGATTTCTACATATATCATCCAATTTTTCTATTATTAAGTCAAACTCTTTAGTATTAGGAGGTCTATATATTACTATGTTCATTAATTTTTCAGATTCAAATTCTACCGCTATTACAGAGAGAGAGAGAGAGAGAGAGAGAGAGAGAGAGAGAGAGAGAGAGAGAGAGAGAGAGATTGTCATTGCCTCATGTTGTCTGTATGTGTATCGTCAGTTCTGAGGTAAAGAAGAAATGTGTATTTTGCTCAGTTCAATTTATGATAATACAAAGTTATACAAACATTGAACGCTCTGGTAGAATTCCCGTCTGTCAGCGGTTTTATATTTGATTTTTTGCCTAATGACCTTCCTCGTCACTTTAGATGTCACTCAACCCATTTCGTTTGACAGCTGCTGTCATTCTTGGCTCGCGTCTTTGGCTCAAGTAGGTAATAATATTTATTCTTGAATTTGAATATTCATCCGCCGTTACAAAGGCCGAGCCATGCTAAGTCTACTATTTGCTTACTTGCAGACACTGAATAGAAGCCTTTTCTCGCAACTTCTCCATTTTATCTGTGTCATAAACTTTCGAAATGTTCATTTGATGATAAAGGATGAATATAAAATCGTGTAGGCTTACCATTATCCATCCTTCCAAATTCGACGATTTTTTCTGCACCTTGTTGTGGTAGACTCTCCGTATCACCATTTTTCTTTATTCAAATTTTATTGATTGCTCTTACAATAATCCTCATATTATTACAAGGCGCACTATTTACAAAATATTTGCAAATTCGTTTATAAAGGTATTGTATACTAACTGGATCTCAATCATCGCGTGTATTGGTACTCTTGCCATTGTTACACTGGCGGAAGTAATTTACCTAATTCCATCCATTTCTATTTCTGGAATAAGTTTATCATTTATAACGCTATGCCTAGTGGCCAACTGGAAGTTTTCCGTAGATTTGCCCTAGAAGCGAACAGTCTGTATATTATAAACCCAGCCTGTTCTAAAACTTTAGCCATTGTGTTACAACATTAATTTACAACAATAATTAAAGAAGTAGGATCTTCCCTAGATAGTGAACCCCCAAGGGTCTACTTTAATCCGGTATGTATCCACCTTTGCGACATGTTTAGTTATGTACAGTAAGTTCCAGAAATGAAACGACAAATTTCAGAGGATTTCGTTCGAAATTCACTAACTGGCAACTGAAACTCGTAGCTGAAAAAACATGATTTTTTTTCTACAGTGAAAGCTCTATCAAGCTAGATAAAGCTAACATATGATGGACAAATATCAAATCTATGATATTTATATCAATCAGTAGAAAAAATTACGGTAACAGTAATTACTTTAAAGTATAGTAATTACTTCAAACTATAGAAACGCAACAATTTGAAATTTTCGTTCATCACAGGATTACCAACATTACCAATGTATATTTCGAGCAATGTGGAAACAAATATTTAATATCAGTGTATTATCAATTAGTTTAGTGAAGATGCATAAACCATGCAAGTATCAATAGAGTGTAAAGGGAAAATCTCCGCGACATTAAACATAATCAGCCATGAATGCACCTAGATTCAATAGAGAAGTTGGGTGTGGTTGGTAGTTCTGATTCTAGCTTCGAAGACCGAGCATAAAACACAATCTTCGAGAAAGGCTCTAACTGCTGCTGCTACCTTCAGGCTTACAATGCAGGGCCACTGTCTGTTATTTAGGCAAAGATAAAACCTTCAGGACCGACACCAGGACCTGTCCTTGCACCTGGGAAACAGACTCGCTACATAAAAAATAAGAAAGACGGTCGCAAGCAACCAGAACACACGTAAAATCACCACCTGGTTAAGTAGTGAGACAACAGACCCCAACCAACCCTCCCCCCTCTCTACCTCTACCTCTACCCACAATACTAACTCCACCTTTTTCACTTCAGCCTTTTACCTCAAATCTTCGAATCATATCCCAACGGTGAAATTTAAGACTGAATTTGTGTAAGTGGGCGTATCATAAGGGAGTAATATTACCCAAATCATATTTCCACGGACAACTAGTATCAGTTCGATCTAGTCAAGCATTATTGGTTTAACAGGAATTTATGAGTTTTTTGGGAATATATATACACACACACACACACACACACATATATATATATATATATATATATATATATATATATACATGTATATATATATACATATATATATATATATATATATATATATATATATATATATATATATATATATATATATATATATATATATATATATATATATATATGTATATATATATGTATATATATGTATATATATATATATATATATATATATATATATATATATATGTATATATATATATATATATATATATATATATGTATATATATATATATATATATATATATATATGTATATATATATATATATATAATATATATATATATTAAAGAAGCACCTGAGCATGACCAATAAGCCTAGTGCTCGATTCTTAAAACAGACCTCTGGTTATTCCTGACTATATATAAAGGTCCTGAGAGAGAGAGAGAGAGAGAGAGAGAGAGAGAGAGAGAATAACAGGAGATACTCGAATTAAAATAATGCTCGCCAGGCATATTCACACTCCGGATCGTATGGACAAGAATAGTCTCACTTATGCAACTGGAAAAAAAAAAAAAAGGTGGAAACCTACGAAAATACTTGTTTGGTGCGACCCTGAACGCAATTCCACATGCAAAACAAATTTTGCACAATCGAGAAATTCGATGAAATATTAACTAACAAGCTGGAAAATATATTTCCTTGATTCTTGAAATAAGCCTAACCGTGTAACCAATGCTAAACGCGCTATATAACTTGGATTTTTTTTTTTTTTTACCACAACCAATTGTGTCTTATTTTTGTATTTCATTTTAATCAAGATGCTAAACTTCTCTGTGCTTTATCAAAAGAATCATAATAACTTTGGATATAATGCTATAAAAATAGAAGGTTAATTTACAAATATAAGGCCAATGCTTATGCACTCGGTTCCTGCTGCCACTCTATGGTGAACACTTGATATCACATTTGAGAGCCGCAGATGTTTCTTTGGGGAAATCCTTTTTTTTTTTTTTTTTTTTTTTTTTTTTTTTTTTTTTTTAATAAAACAAACTTATTGAACTAACGTTGATCATTCACTGGGGAAATACTTTCTGCGCTTACACAGTTAATCACTGATAGTGTTTATCAGATAAATAGGATGACAATAATTGGAATAAAATATTCTAAAGAAGTACGATCAATTCTGAGATTTGTCGCCTCACTTCCGGAACTTACTGTACAAGCCAGTTGGGGATTACCGTAAAAACCTAAACATAAGACTGTAAATATCATGAAAATATTAGTCCTAAATAACGACCCCCGAAAACAATTGTCAAGGAAAGATCCATTGAGTTTATACAGTATACTATAATCGTTTTTTTTTTTTTTTCCATCTGTCCTCCTGCCTGTGGTGTTTGCGTATGGTAACACTGCGTCCTGGGCTTTAGATAGTTACATTCAGCTTACATTCACAATAATAACAATATCCTATTTCGAATATTACGGTGTTAATTCGCATACAGTAAATTATTAAACACTTATCAGTTTGCAAATGTACACCCATGCAGATATCCTTTTATTTACCTAAAACTTACACATAGCGTAACTATCTAAAGCCTGGGAGCAGTGTTACCATACGCAAACACTACAGGCGGGTGGGTAATGTATTGGATTCCTCCCTCTCAACGGTCTCGATCTTAGCCTGCAAGATTACGAGCATGGACGTCATCACTCTGGTTGCTTTAGGTTAATTTTGGCCTCGAGAAGCAAAAACAATGCCAAAAAATGTACCCCTGTGACAGTGCCCTAAGTCAACATCCTTAGACATTCAATATGTCTCGGTGCGGTGAAGTTACTGTGAGGTCATGGTCAGCTAAGGAAAACAAAAAAGTTTTGTTTTTTGTGGTCCTCTCTCTCTCTCTCTCTCTCTCTCTCTCTCTCTCTCTCTCTCTCTCTCTCTCTCTCTCTCTCTCTCTCTCCAGTATGCCTTTGTTGTTGTAATTCGACTGTTTTTGGATTGCAGCTTCGGAGAGGAAAAGAGAGATAGTGAAAAATAGTACGTCACATAAGTATTCCCTGAAAAGCTATAAGCCTAACATAATATCAGATATTTAAAATATGCAGCAGGCTCTCGTCGAGATAATTAGCTTTTAACATAGTTTAATGTTGTTAACAGCAAACACCTTGAAAACTTATCCCGAGATCAAAGTTCACAGTTCCAACTTCGTTTGTTTAAAAAAGCGGGGAACCTGTATTGAACCGCAGAATTCCCACACTCATTAGATAAAGGCGTTTTGTGGTGTATGGTTACAATCGGTTGCACAATTTCGTGATGATCTCAATAATATTTGTTCTACTCAAATTTGTCCTCCAGAATTTTGTCATGATTCTATGCAAGTTTTATATATGATAGATTTCTTTTATGACTATGAATCATTACTTACATTGACCAAGCTTTCTGATTAGAAGTTTTCGGGTGCTACATTTGTTTGTTATCTACGCTTAACCTCTGAGGCAGAGGTGCTAGTACTAAACATGACGGAAGCTGAATGTAAAGCCGGATTTAGTACTTAACCCTCGAGGGTCAAAGATATCGTTTATTAATATAATTTGTCGACCACACACTATAGAAATGGGTGTATATAATATTTAGCTCCTCCCTCGGTGTAGGTGAAGATTATGAAAAGTGTTCACATAACGTAACGTAACTTACAGTTATTCCATGCTAATACATCTGTCTATCTGTCTGTATATCTGTCAATGCATATCCCTTTTGTCAGTGTTATCAAATAAATTTTAATGAAGTTTTGCGCTAGTCTGATCATGTTAAGTATAAGGTATATGACACACACACACACACACGCGCGTGTGTTATGTATGTGTGTATGTATGTATGTATATTATGCCTCCGCTGCTCGGGAACTGTCTGTTTTGCTGCATAACATTAGCCTTCGTAGAGGAAACGCCAGCAGCCAGAGTTGACTCTCAGTGTTTGAAAAGAAGTCACTGAGATATCTCGATATTGGAGGATTAAGGAAGGCAGTCGATGTAGGAACATTCATTCCGTTATTCACAAGGACTTACTCCTATGTCATGTTGGATGTTGATGGTGTTAACAGGGAAAGAAAGTCATAATATCGTCAGCATCTCGCCTTGAGATGTTGAAGCCCTGAATATCAACTTGGTGTTCATGCCGATGTTTAGCAATTCTGATGGATCTTTTTGGTTGTAGTAGGTGTTGGGAAGAGTAAGATTAGCCCGATGTTGTATCTGTTACTGAAGGAATAGGTAACAGAGGCTTGTTGAAATTACTGTGAGGGAAGAAAGTGAGATACTAATGATGCCATTTTTGTTATGAATCCAAATAAATAAGAATATACATAGGTTTGCGATATTATCGACAAAGATACACAATACAATTATGATGGTATCGACAGCAATAAAAAGTTTGATGAAAAATGTACTTTAGAGAATCATTAGTTGAAAGTATTACTTATATTGAATTTCCCATTTCCTTATGATATTCATTTTTTTTTATCTTGTTCGACTGTGTTGCTTTCACGGCTTCTAAAGGACTTTAATAGGTGCTACATAGGCCTCTTATCTGTGCGTCACCTCCGACGGCTAGTACTAAACATGGCGGGAGCTCTTTGGGACGCCGTGTTGAGCACTATCCCCTCGGGCATCAAAGTATTATATACACCCATTTCTATACCGTGCAGTTGACAAATTGCATTTATAAACGTTATATTTGATCCCCGATGGACTAGCACTAAACACGGTGTTCCATCGAGCGCGCGCCAAGTTTAGTACTATAGTAAATTCACATCAACCGTGCATCTGATGTCTAGGCCAGTCCATTACGACGCTCCTGATTGGCTGTTGATGAGCCAATCACAGAGCTGAAAACTCTCAGTCCCTCGAGAGAGTTCACTTCGGCAGGGTGTATGTTCCACCTCTCTTGGAACATACATCCTGCCTATGAGAACTCTCGAGAGGAGATTGAGAGTTTCCAGCCGTGTGATTGGCTTATCAGCAGCCAATCAGGAGCGTCGTAAGATGCACGGTTGATTTGAATCTACTATAGCGCCTCGGTGGTGACGCGTAGATAACAAACCAAAGTAGTACCGATTAATGTTTATTTCACCATAATGAAACAAATAAAGCATAAAACATAAATCTGTTTGTACTTTTTTTACCATAAAATCCATACCTATAAAAAAGCACATGTTTAAGTCATCTCTGTCAGAAGCTGCCTCCGTATCCTTCCAGCGTAGGCCTATCGGCCTATGAAACCATCACCGCCTCTGCAAACAATCGTTTAAGGACGTGTTTTAAGCACCGTAGCCGAGTTGTTAACACGACTTTATAGAGAGAATCCCCATTGAGAGAACGGCTCGATCTCGTCATATAACCGGGTGTTTATTGTCTTCTTCTGAAGGAAGATTTGTTCGTCTTTTGCATTTATGGCTTTTATCTTGTTTTCTTTAGCTTTTATTTTTATTTTTAATGGTTTGCGAGATGTATTTTTGATTTGGTGTTTATGCTGAGTAAATATTTTCATGATTTACTTACACTATTTCCTGCTTTTTTATGGTTTACTTTTTCATTTTTTTATCGATAAGTAGTATTTTCATGCACTTATTTTCAAGTGTCTCTTTGAGTTTTTTATTATTTTTATTAAACGCATTGCAAGGTTTAACCAGTCTTCGAATCTTTTATTTTTTTTTGTTAAGGTATCGTTAGTGTACACTGGCATTCTTTTTCTTAATTTTATTTATTTATTTATTTATTTATTTATTTATTTATTTATTTATTTATTTATTTATTTGTTTGTTTATTTATTTTTACTCGTTTTATCTCTTTGTGTCATATGGTTTCCTCTTGCTTCTATTTCAACATCCCCTTTGGCCTCTCTCTTGCTGAAGCAAACCTGACGTAAATGCCCTTCATGATCGTCATCATACCCAAATATTCTTCTGAGGAGCGACTCAAACTTTGCGCATGCGTATGCGATGCTCGAGGTCCCCCGTAACAGCTCATCATCTTCGACTTCTCTAGTACCAAGATAGATTTTAAATATTGAGAACAACAGTCAAAGGCTTTCCAGTAGTTATCCATATCTTCTATTCAGATTTTCGGTTTTTAACTACAGAATCTATTCAGATTTTCAGTTTTTAACTACAAATTCTATTCAGATTTTCGGTTTTTAACTTCAGATTCTATTCAGATTTTTGGTTTTTAACTACAGGTTCTATTCAGATTTTCGGTTTATAACTACAGATTCTATTCAGATTTTCAGTTTTAAATACAGAGTTTTTGCCAGCTTTACCTTCAATTCCTCCTCCTCCCCGGAAAGAAAATCATTAATATTGTTGTTAGCTTTAGATGTTCCAGGTACGTTAAACTAATATAAAAACTGGTAGAACGAAATTTTTCATCTTTTACTTTCGCAAAGAAATCACAAAGCGGGGTTTTTGGCATGACCAAATGTAGAAAAATATTTCATTGTAGTAGGCTGTTGTAGTTTTGCGTAATACAGAGTCTACTGTTGTTTTAAAGAAAAAAAAAATCTTTAGTTTGCCCCAAGCGGGAGACAGTTCGTAAGCAGCTGTAGGCGATAAGACAGTGTGCTAGTGCCACTAAAACTATTCTTTCTTCTTTCCCACCGTTATCCCTACATTAAGGGGTCGGTTGCCTGATGCGCCTTCTCCACTGCCTTCTGTCAAAGGCATCATCCTCCACCAACATCAGTTGTGGTTTACTGTTTAGCAAAGGGGTTTTTGCTGCCATCAACCAAAATTATTGGCGGTAGGCCTCGCATTTGACTAAAAAGTCCACCTGCAAGGCAGCACTTTCCACAGTTATTGTTGATTGGCCAAGCCTTTTACTCAAAAGTAAGAGTGCAAGGCAGCAGCTTCCATAGTTATTGGCGGCGGGCCTAGCGTTTGACTAAAAGATCCACGTGCAAGGCAACAGTTTCCACAGTTATTGTGGATTGGCCTAGCCTGTTACTCAAATGTAAGACTGCAAGGCAGAAATTTCCACTGTTATTGGTGGTGGGCCTAGCCTTTTACTAAAAGGCAAGACAGCAAGGCAACAGCTGTACCTTTTAGTCGCCTTTTACGACACGCAGGATCTACGGTGGTAGTGTTCTTACACCCCTACCACAGGGTTCACCACTGAAACTATTATTTCTTACTAAAACTGCGGGTTTTATCCTAGTTCCACCTATACGTCATTGTAATTCATCTCATTTACTTTCTGGATCTCTATATTGCTGTTCGACAAACCTGATTCCCTGTTTTGCTGTTTTGTCCGCTGAATGGCCGAAAGAGAACCCGTGCTTTGCTTGACAGCCTTAATTTGATAAAATTAAATCAAATCTATGCTGTGGAATTGAGCTGTACATTATAAATCTGTATTATTCAATAGGAATTACTTTAATTTATTTATGGATGTATTTATATGCGTAAAATTGGCCACATACCTCGAAATTTTTTTTGCCTGTTAGTATCTGGGAATTATATTGATTCATTTTAGAAATGTTTGAATGAGTAAAGTGATGGTACTTGAATCTTCTTTGATTTGTTCTGAAATCATCTAATTTCATAAACTAATTTCATACAAAGTATATGTGAATTTATTAAACTGTTTGTGGAATACACTTGGAAAATTCCATTTTTCCTACATAATTCATTTAATATCTTCATAATTCTACAGATTTTTTTCCTTACATGTTTAGATGTTTTAAACGAAATATTTGGCAACAGTTAACGGGCATATACGTTCATATTACGTCCAGAATAGAAATTCTAAACTGGATTTCCGGCCATAAAGGAACATTGCAGATAGAGGAGGTAGATATCTTGATGAAGAGTGCACTCAACTGGGCAGCTGTCAGCATCAGTAAGAGCCACTCCTTGTCACAAAGATGAACAAAAAGCCTTGATCTGCATGTAAAGGGGCCATCCTAGTCATTCATTGAAAATTGTAATGTAAACAACTCGTCTAGTTATCCCCCAAACACATTCTCAGGAAGGTAGCATTGGATTTTCTCTGCAATTGAGAAATATACGTATGTATAATATAAGGTCCCTAAAATGACAATGATAAAATTATTTTATTCATAAGTTGAGTAAGTAAAACTTTCGAGTTGTTGTCATTTGAATCGTTTTTTTATTTTTATACCAGATGTAATTTTTCAAATATAAGTGGTCCTTCTGGATAGCCTTATAATCAACTATATCATTGCTAGGGGCCCCAAAGGTATGGAAATTTCGATCGTTCTCGAATTCACCATCAAGTATCAAAGTATTAAGCTACTCGTGGGTAAATTATTCCCACGCCGTTACTTTGCTGCTTTCACAGTCTCCCAAAGGCAGCTGTGTCTGGAAATCATTCAGTCATTACTCTACACAGCCTAAATACTATAGATGTCATCTCATATGCGTCCCTCCTCCAAGTGATAGCAGAAAGACTCGCGTAGGACTTGACTATCCACTAATATCTAAACATGTTAAACTCATGATCAGCAATTCGACCTCGACCTAAGACCAAATTTGACTCAGCCTACCATTAGGCAAAAGAGCTCATTTTATCATTTTTCACTCAATTTGTCTGTGTCTTGAACATAGGCTCTTTCCAACTTCACTCCTGTTTCCCTAAATCTCTGCTTCGTCCCACAGGTATAAGTTACTTTACAAAATGAGGGAAATGAAGGTTACAAAAGGGTTGGTAAACCTGCCTCTTATTTATGCTTACTCGGGGAGTAAGCCTACGAACTAATTTGTGGTTGTTGTTGTTGTTGTTGTTGTTGTTCTTGTTAGGGGGTAGGAAAGGTCTATGGAGGAAGCCTAAAAAGGTCTGAAAAGGGTGTTTTGCTTTGAGTTAAGGATACAGGAATTTTAGGATGGGATAATTATGATTTATTTGTTTGAACGAAAATTTATATAATAAATAATATGCATGTTAAACAGTACAGAAAAATTATTTCTAATAAAATGTAGCTATTCATTTTAATTTTCGTTGGTGAAACAAGGCTCTATTTGACCGTGAAATTTAGCATGTTTTAATTTACTTTAAGTTTGGAATATGATGTTGACAACTTATGCATGAGGGGAAAATCTCGCACGAGTCCAGAGTAAGCTGGAG
>NC_061103.1:20004311-20044311 GCF_015104395.2 Macrobrachium nipponense
TTGTTATACCAAAGGATATAAGTAAAGGTTTTTGCCACGAAGGAAAAAACCTTTATTTATACACAGCATCACGTTTTATATACTTCGTGATCAAGTTATTCACCAAAGGATATATATCTATATATATATATATATATATATATATATATATATATATATATGTGTGTGTGTGTGTGTGTGTGTGTATGTATGTATATGTATATATATATATATATATATATATATATATATATATAGATATAATATATATATATATATTATAGAGAAGAGTGAGGAGAGAGATGAAGGAGAGAGAGAGAGAGAGGAGTGTACATATATATTTGGAGTGATAATGAATAATAATGCGCACGGAACAAGAATAAAAGAGAGGGAGAGAGAGAGAGGGGGGGGGGATGTGACAAAGAAACAAAGGCCTTGGGTGTGAGGGAGAGCGAAAATGAATAAAGCGTGCAGAGAGAGAGAGAGAGAGAGAGAGAGAGGTAGGTGTACATTGAATACCTCCCCCCCACCAACCCCAAATGAAAATTACGGGGAGAAATAGTCACGAATCATCCCACCTTTTTTCACAGTACTTGTTTACAAAAAGTAAAACATACTTTTCGTTTTTGTCTTTGGTTTAATTTCTTTACCTTGACAGAGATGACAGCCCCTGATAGTGTACAAAGATAAATTTGGAATATATTTCCTGCCTCATTGTTTCTTTAATTCTTTCTTCTGCTTATACTTCAGAAAAAGGTTTGTTGACACAATGTTGGAAAGGATTTGGATAATGTATATATATATATATATATATATATATATATATATATATATATATATACATATATATATATAATATTATATATATATATATATATCATATATATATATATATATATATATACATACACATTACACTTCTTTGTCTTTTTCTATTTCTTCTTTGTTATTATTAGTTACCGAGTCAGATGTGGACATTTTCCTTATTATTTTGGTCTTACCACCAAAACAAGTGGTGTACCCTGTAATGGTGATGGAATATTAAGTGAAATTCCATTCACTAAAAAGAAGAATCTCTCACATTTCACCTGTGTATCATGATTTTCGAGAAACTACCAGAGAATTCTGGTGGGCTCTTTGAATAGTGGTCGAGAAATTGTTGAAAGTAGAAATCTAAAGCAACTTGAGATTTTGAAAGTTCATTAAAATCTCAAAACTATTATATAAGCAAGAAGGCAATGTCATTCATATACTTTAAAACGACACCAGGCACACTAAGGATATCATTTAAACCAAAAGATATATAAATCGACAAAATATAAAGATATAAAAAATATCTAAATTTTAAAGACCGGCGGAAGTGTTCCATATTTCTTCTTTCTTTCCTTGAAGTAGTGGTGCATCTATTTGAAGATATTCCTAGAATGAGGATAAACTGTGTATCTTTTGTCAAGTTTTTGGATAAAAGATAAGATGAGGCTTCCTTGTTATTGCAGCAACCTTAGCTAAGGTGCAGTTCAGGAGGCCTATAGGTTGGCACTAAAAGCCACCTCGATAGCTTTCCTTTATGGAAAACTAAAAGGGAAGGAGAATCTTTGATCAAACTTCAAGACTATATCTGCAAAGAGATATAGGCATGAAGGACGTAACATCCCTTTTCGACCTGACCCTTCATCACTCATTCAGAGCCTCACCGTGGGAACACCGTGACGGGAGACTTTCTGAAGGACCTTTCGAGAACGGTCTCGCAGGAATGTCTCCGAACGCCAAACATCCTGTAGGAAGAAGACGCAGGAGGTAAGAAGAAATGAGGATACTCGTCCCATTAATGGATACGTTATGTCCAAAGTCCCCCTCTACGACAAGTATACTATGGCTGTACCTTAGATGTATCTCTCGAAGCGCCCCTTTTGGACACTTGAAGGAGGCATTCAGCTCCCCAAGTCCTTCTCTCTCGTCTTGATATTACTGGAGTAATTTAGAGTATCTCTCTCTCTCTCTCTCTCTCTCAGAGATCCTAGAGACGGAGGTCGTTCTTCTCCCTTCCCCCTCCCGGTACTTGAGCCTCGAGAGGGTCCTTCCATAACACTCAAGGATGAGCGCCACAATCAAAAGAAGGGAGACCTGAAAATCTCTCTTCTTGTGTCCTGAAGGACATAAGATCAGTTTCGGGAAAGGATAGAAAGGAGAAAGGAGGAGAGAGAGAGAACAATATGAAGAAAGGTAGAAAGAGAGAGAGAGCGCGCGCTTTCTAACCTCTTGCTATACAACTGTTTTGAAAAATGAGATTTTCTTCTCTACCAACCTCATTGCCTTGGGCGAAAGAAGGGTCCATGTTTGACCATATACTAAAAAATTATTATTATTATTATTATTATTATTATTATTATTATTATTATTATTATTATTATTTGAAGAAACCTTCATTACGTGGTGAAACGAGATTCAATAAGTTTACGAACCCATTAAAAGTGAGTGTATCTGTTCCATCGAAATATCAGCAGGGTAGATGTCTGTGTTGGTCTACCTGTATGTTATTTCTGCATACATATGGACGTACATACACACATACATACACACGTGTGTGTGTATATATATACGCATATATATGTATATGTATATATTTACATATATATGAATATATAATCAAGAAATGGCTTTACTGAAATTGAGTTTAATTTGTTAAAGATTTAAAAAGAGTGATCTATACTTTGAAAATGTGTGTGTGTGTGGAGAGAGAGAGAGAGAGAGAGAGAGAGAGAGAGAGAGAGAGAGAAGGGGTGGGGAAACATTTTTCATGAAAGCTGATTGTTTGAAGACCTACAGTAATTCTGTCCATATAATTGTAATCATTGTTATAAAGAAGTTAATTTCCGCTCCTTAAAGATTCTATTTATTCATTCAGTGTCAAAATCATTTTTTACTTCATTGATTTTTGGACGGTAGCTGGACAAGATGAATATTTAGATTAATAAAAAACTTAGTTAAGTATTTTTAACAATTTTTCCTTCTCCTTCTTATGTCATCATAAGACTTACATACTGAGGCAACCCAGATACACGTATTATTAGTATCTGATTATGTTTGTTTGTTTGTATGGTGTTCTTACGTTGCAAGGAACCAGCGGTTATTCAGCAACGGGACTAACGGCTTTAGGTGACTTCCGAACCACATCGCAAGTGAACTTCTATCACCAGAAATACACACCTCTCACACCTCAATGGAATCCCCGAGAATTGAACGCACGGCCACCGAAGTGGCAGGCCAAGACCAAACCGACCACGCCACTGAGGCGCTTGTATCGGATTATGCAATGAATATTAAATTACTAGATAGCTTCTACACTAACGGTTTGATCAGTCGTCATTCTATTACTTCTGCGATTCGGAAGTCTCCTGTCTTCTGTGTTTCCCTCGGCCATTTTCCCTGCTCTGGTCAGGATTAAGTTTTGTTGTTACTAAAGGAAGGAAATCTATTGACACTTTTCCTTCCCTTTCCTTTCCTTTCCTTGCATTAAAAGCGACGGTTTTAGTGGCCGTTCCCTTGATCTCTGCGACGCTGTTTTGAAGGGGGGGGGGGGTTGGCATGGGAAGGGGGTTTGTTTGGGGGTTGGGGGTTGGGGGGGTGAGGATTAGGAACTAGGGTCGGTTGCCTGTAATTCAGTAGCTCGCTATACTATTCCTTGAGTAATGTAATAATCATAATGGCTTCCAGACCAATGTGTTGTACTTTTTTATTATTTTTTATTCTTATGATAATTGTAAATAAATAAGCATTTAATTACAATTCCTTGAGTAAAATGATAAATGAAGCTATGGTACTGTCGTGCCACCTCTGTGGCTGCGAGTTCGATTCTCGGCTATCCATTAAGGGGTGAGAGATGTGTATTTCTGGTGATAGAAGTTCACGCTGGACGTGGTTCGGAAGTCACTTGAAGCCGTTGGTCCCGTTGCTGAATAACCATTGGTTCCATGCAACGTAAAAACACCATACAAACAAACAAACAAACTTTCTTAAGAATAAAAGTAAAAAAAAAAAATGTTTATTCATATATTAAGGTGTTATTGAGTAACAAACGAAAGATCACCATTTAAAACGTTCGCAGACACACTGGTACACCACTTCCTGCCGAGCACACACACACACACACACACAGAGTCGCGGCCATTCCTTCTGGGGCCGTAACTCGATCGCCACTGAAAGCATCCTGCAAAGGTCGACGGAAACCGTATCTCACATAAAACGCCGTCGCTCATGATGGATATGATAACGATGATGGCAGTAAAGAGGGTGGTCATGATGATACTGTTCAAAACAAAAGATGTTTTTTTGAGATATCTCATCTCATTTAACGTCTTTGTAGCGTTTAGCGAGAAGATGGTGGATGTCAAATTGGTCTCTTAAGATTGAGGCCTAGTTATTTCTTATAGTTTTGATTCCAATATATGATTTTGGTTTATTTCAGCAAATCTGTGAATTGCTTTTGTTCCGGCATTACGACTAAAGGCAATTACGTCTTTATATATTGACATTTTTTGGGTTTTTTTTAGCTTTCTGTAAAAGAAAACTATTGAGATGGTTTTTTGTTTGCCTGTCCACCCCCAGATCTTAAAAACTCCTGAGGCTACAGGGCTGCAAATTGGTTTGTTGATCATTCACCCTCCAATCATCAAACATACCATCTTGCAGCCCTCTAGCCTCAATAATCTTTATTTTATTTGAGATTAAAGTTAGTCATGATCATGAGTCTGGAACCGCTACAGGTGCCAACAACACAGCCCACCACCGGGACATGGCTGAAAGTTTCATGGGCTGTGGCTGAAACTTTGATGTGCCGTGGCTGAGAGTTTCATACAGCATTGTACTCTTTAATTATGCTATTGCATCTTCAAACTAGACTCATAATAATTCGTTCACTTTCGTCAGTTTTCCTTGAGATAACACTAACTAAAATATGAGCTGGCTTTATTGCCCTCAGGGGATAGGTGGTAACGCTAATTACCAATGTCTCTTTAGCTGCCCATCTACGTTCATCGCCCAGGAATGATGGATGCTATTGTGCATATATATGCTTTTATCAATCAGTTCTTCTGTTCGGAAAATTGAGGTTGCCTTGTTAAGAAACATTTATGGTAATTGAGACAGGATGCCAACATATAAAATTCCACAAATGGATCGCGAGATAATGAGGGCACAAGAATGAGAGAGAGAGGGAGAGAGAGAGAGAGAGAGCTTGCGTATAAATGATTTGGCAGACAGACCTAAAGCAATAGCTGAGATTATACTGATAGAAACAATTAATCTTGATTACTTTCTTGCTATGTGTACTTGATTCGGCTTTTTTTATCTTCTCTTTTCGTAACTTTGATAATCTGTAAGAAATCTGCATCAAAAATGATACACATCTCTTGATTTTTGTTTATGATAATCTTCATATATAAAACGTAACGAAACAGTTTGTTTGTAAAGTATTCGTTCATTTTTTCTTCTTTTCTTTTGCTAACTTATTCCTTTTGTGACAGTCAGGCTTATTTACAAGCATTCTTGAGGCTGCTAACCATGTTGGCAACAACAGTGACCGGCCATTCTCGGGCAGATCCATAGGCCTATGTAGGGTTTACAGTCTTATCTGACCGTAGGTATACTCTTATGGAAATTGACTCTGGGTGATAATCGCTCCAGATGATCTAGTCACTCCACCTTCGGCGGTGGAAGTACCAGTAGTATTAGCAGTAGTAGCGGGATGGCTTTGTGTCTCCAGTCCCGAATGGGAGATGTGATTTCCTATCAACGATCACAAAAAGATGAACATGACTTGGTCATTTATCGCGGATACCTGGAATGCTCTCTCTGTGTCGTTCCTCGCGTGGAATTCTAAGTTCGTTTCCGTGTTGATGATCGATATTTGATATCATGTATAAGAGATGATGATACACTAGCACGAAGACCCTCTCTCTCTCTCTCTCTCTCTCTCTCTCTCTCTCTCTCTCTCTCTCTCTCTCTCTCTGAGCTTTAAGAATTTATTAGGAGATCTTGCCTTATTCTTGTACATTTATTTTATGTCACATAAACAGTACCTACATTACATATCTACGAGAAAAGCATTCACACTCCCAGCCGATCATTTGACTGAATCTAGTACCCGTTAAAAATCCAAATAGGACTAAATGACAGCATAGCAATAACCTGAAGTTTTAGCGACTTAAATAAACAAGAAATGCGCCGAAGTTTCTGCTGTATGAAACTCTCAGCCACGGCCCATCAAACTCTCAGTCGCGGCCCATTTAACTTTCATCCAGGGCCCAGTGGTGGCCTGTGTTGTTTTCACCTATGGTGGTGCTAGACGCACGCTCATGGTTAACTTTAACCTTTAACCTTCTTCTTCCAGTTATTCCATGGACTTTGGTTTTGAAAAGCCTCTATAACCTCTAAAGTTCCAAAGAGTGTCCTTCGAAATTTGTAACAACTTTAGACCGAGATAGGCGTACAAAAGCCAAGTGTAACAAGAAGAAACAATTTAAAAAAAAAAAAACGTCAGCTCACGGGGAGCAAACTTCGCGAAGTGAACAGCTTTCAAATTTCCCTGAATAGGCCTATAATTCGACTTACTGCATTTGGCCTGAAACCAAATCCTACAATAAGTTGTAGGTCCCGTTGCTAGGTGATCAATTGGTTCCTAGCCGCGCAAAAATATCTAATCCTTCGAGCCAGTCCTAGGAGAGCTGTTAATCAGATCAGTGGTCTGGTAAAATTAAGATATACTTTTTTGGCTCGAAACCGAAGCCTTGAAATCGCGCCAACTGAGCAACTATAGTCTTGTAAGCAGATGTCGACCAAGCTTTTAGGTTGACTGTTTTGTTTACGACGTTGATCGTATTTACCTTGTGATCTTCGACTGCTTGCGTGTATGTACAAAGGGAATCTGCTTGCCCAGTCATTATTATTTGTATTATTATATTGGTGTTGTTCATCTCGACACATTCTGCAATAAATTTTTATTGTCCTTCTTCTGAACGTTTGGAGCAAGGTGATTTCAGGTCTGGGTGACAGGCCCAGCCATAAAAATTGACAAATCAGGAAGGAAATCTTTCCCGAATACCCCCAGAAATAAAAGATAAGCCACCATACCCTAAATCCTAGATTGTCTTTTGACACTGCTTTGTTGTGAGTTACAGAACTCTTCCTGTTTAAAAGTTATAATAAAGATCTTTCGCAAAGACAGGGAAAAGGACTGAGATAAACGCTGAGAGAAATGGCGCTAGACTGGTTTACGGAAATTGGTGAGAGAGAGAGAGAGAGAGAGAGAGAGAGAGAGAGAGAGAGAGAGAGAGAGAAGGGGAGGGGGGTGGGGAGAAAACGCACGATCTCACTTCGACCATATCTTAGAGGACAGAAAAATTATCCTTTAGCAAACGTCTTTAGTTACAGGAGAGAAAATATTAGGAAATATCTACGTGTAAACTTGAGTTTTGCCAGTTATCGAATAGATCAACTAAATGAGAAAGAAAAAAAAAAGAGAAAGTGGAGCAAAGCAGAAGGGTAAAGGAAAGACCAGAGCAACCCACTTACTATTTTTATAAACACTTAAGACCTCGTACCCAGTTAATTGCAAATTCATTGCAGACTTTGCAATGCATTAGATATTTGCTTTACGAAACCGAAAAAGAAATAAAGCCCACTATACAGTTCTTTAAAATATCGAGATTACTGTTCAAATTAACCTTGATTTTTATATATTATACTAAAGTAACATTAAGATCTCTTCACCGTGTAAATAGACGAATAAAGTGTGCTGATTTGCACACTGCAAACACTTAGTTGCAAGCCATAGGGTCAAAGTTATGAATCAGAGAAAGAACGATACTTATAATCTGCGCTGGAAGTTGCAATATAAGATTAGGTCTGTTAAATCAATCCTTCTGAAGTTCTGGCACTGCATTCTACTTTGATAACGAATTCAGAAATAAAATGCCTGCGGAGAGCATGTGCAAATATGTATGCTGTAAACTTATACTGGGTGTATTTGTCGAGGGAGGAGAGACATATGGCACAAGCAGAGATTAGGCTTAATCCAATAATCGCCTTGAATAGATTAAGCCCCGAAGTATTTGCATCTCACATGACGTTGAGAAAGATTAGACGCACTACTTACATGGCAGCTGGTGATGACTGAGGTAAGTGGCCTTAGCAGTGTTACCTATAGTACCAGTTTTTAGTTTGAATGATGCCGTTTTGTTTAGTACTATTTAAAGAGTATGAATAGTCCTATTGAGAATTCCTTGCAAATATTGGATAATTACTGCAGAGTATGACCTAAAGTATCACTGACGGATCATCCCTTACTGCATTTGGCCCGAAATCGATACCTTGAAATCGCGCCAACTGAGCAACCATAGTCTAGTAAGGGCACAACACAGCAGATGTCGACCAAGCTTTTTTCTCAACTCAGTTGTTGAGTTTGCGTCATAGGCAAGACGACGTTCATAACTATTTTCCGCTGTATCGTCTCATTCATTCAGTTGAAAATGAAAGAGGCTGCGATGGTGAGAATGCTGTCATTCATTTCGTTCACCGAAGAAAGTATATTATATTATTAATAAAATACATACTTTTCAGCCGAGTTCGCAAGAAAGCTTTGACTTAAGGTGTAATGATAAAAACATTGACGTCACGAATCACGATACAGTCAGTAAGCAGAACTATTAACTCTACCGTTGCATTTCAAGAAGCACTTCTTTTAAGCTCTACTCACAATTTAAAATACGTACTGAGAAAAGTCTTTGGCGACGTCTCTCTCTCTCTCTCTCTCTCTCTCTCTCTCTCTCTCTCTCTCTCTCTCTCTCTCTCTCTCTCTCTCTCTCACCACATTAATTTAAATCTCACTGACTATGGTCAGACGTTTTAGTTTTATCATTTAGCCAACAAAAAGCAAGTTAAAACGAAGTTTATCGTGAGGCTGGGCGAAGGATATGGAGAGGAGAATAATTACGAAGAGGATTTGTGGGTTTGTACTGTCGGCCAAAAAACTCGTGGCAGAGTTTCATAATTTTTCGTTCACCTGCCTGACGCACGATTCATGCCTTATTTATCTATTTTTCTGTTCAAAAGATGGAAGAAATCATGTGTAATGACGTTTAAAAAATAAGTCAAACTGATATCTTTAAGAACATTATGTTATGTTATTGTGTGAAACTATTTTCCATATAGCAAAATTGACATGAACGAAACGAAGTGATAAAAAAAGTCATATCACAACATAGATATACATTACCAAATAGATAGGAGACACCTATCACTAGTAGTATCGCATAAACATAGTCCTTAAATTATCATTTCAATATTAAATTGAAGGTAGTTGAATATTCCATTGTTAAAATTTTACAGAAAAAACATTGGAATCTCACAAAATGCTATCAAATTTAAAAACAAAAAGAAAAAAAAAACGATATCTTAACAGTGTGAACCAGGCGACCTCACTCTATTGCTTTTGATGTTATGTGCACGGGAATCTAATGTCAATGTGTCATTTATCGGTCTAAGAAACATCCCTCGATGAGCGAGAGAATTATTGCACTGCATTCGGTGCAAGTTCCTGTTGGAGAGATATCAAGAAAACTTAATAAACCGGAGAGAATCATACATAGATGAATAAAATTGTTTAAAGAACGGCAAAATTTAAAACATGGGCCTAGAGGTGGAACACCTTGAAGCACCACATGAGAGCAAGACAATACAGTAGTGCAAATGTTGCTGAAGCAACATTCATTTGTGAACTTGGAATTCTAGTGCCTCGTCACGACATTGCTGAACCAGGAATCATAACTAGCTCTACGCTTATGATTGGTGTCTGATTGAATACTTAGATGGAAAGGAAGAGATTTTTAAATCTACACTTGAAGTCTTTGATAGTTGTCTAATGAATAAGTCTAATGAATAAGCAAACTTATCTTTGATGGATGAGAGATTCAGTTAGGCTTACTCTTTTTGTTTTGTTTTTTTATCGGTGGCCGGTGAATACCACGGATAGGGAGGGAAACGGTTTCAATGATGCATGCATTTTTTTCTTCAAAACCTAAAGAATACATTTTATTGGGAGATACTTTTTTAACATCGGCCTAATCCTTCCATCACTCCTATACGCCACCTCCGCTCTCTTCTACATCTCAGGCGACTAGATCCGACTTCTCACTACGAACTCCATCTCGTGAAAGCATCACTAATGATAACGGTTATTTTAAAATTCCCGCACCGACAACGGACGCCTTAAAATGCGTTTATAAAGTATTTTCTGTTCAAAGAAACTTTTTTTTTATTTTTCATTCCACAAAATATGTGTATACACTCGTGTTACACCCTGTAGCCGTCAAAGAGCAACCCTTGATTAAAGCAGTAGGTTTTTCTTGAAAAAAAAAAAAAAAAAAAACATGAAATAGACTTAAACGAGAACGTCACCTTTCATATTTCTTATCCTTTCAGCTACTTATAATATGCTTATGGTAGTAGGTCTAGTAGGTATACATGTGAAACTAATTTGAATTAATTTCTATTTAGAAGAAATGAATAGCTACAAAAAGATCAACCTAAAAAAGCTTTAAGGAAAGTAAGCCTATCTTAATGTATTCGTCAGTTTTGACTCCCACAGCTTTCCAAGGTGTCCAAATGAAACAGGATGATATGTAAGGAATTCGATAAAAAATAAGACTGAATTATATTCGTTTGATTTTTTTATGATTGCTTTTTGACTTGAATAGCTAGGTCTGAGTTAATTATGTTAAGCAATTATGAAAAGGATAAGAAGAAGGCGAACATGGCTAATAAAACAAGGAATAACGGGAATAGTCAAATAAAGCAGATTAATATATATATATATATATATATATATATATATATATATATAGATATATATAGTCGATTTAAATATTCATTAATATTACGTATCCGAGAGAGTATACTGCTGAAAATAGACCTAGGCAAATCATGCGGGAAAATCAGAAAGAAGTCCGATTTTAGGCCCCCTCTAAATGTGTCATGGTCATGCAAATTATTTTATTGATCAAAAGGACAAAATTAGCTTAACTAAACATCGTTTTCAAAGAATGATAACGTCTTGATGTATTGTTTATCGGCTGGTAGGAACGAAATGACAACACTCCAGTGCAGTTACGATACGTTGAGTCAAGACTCGAGCGGCAGCAAAGCCAACTTCAAAATGTTCAGTATGATGTCACGAATAAAATTAGAAATCGTGGACCATCGGTATATTTTCCTTACTTTGCAAAATAATTATCTTTAATACACTGAATAAGTCTACCCAGTTCTAATGTAATTTATTTCAAGTATAGCACCTTTGAAAGGAAATGTTATTTATTGTTAAGTAAATAATCTGGCACCTGCATATGGCAATATTTCCATAACGAACAATGAATTAAGAAACTACGCCATTCTTCGTTGGCCGTCTGTACTATATATGACGGCAAGTAGAGTGAATGGAGAAACCCGACACAGGATTGGGAGAAGTAAGAAGGTTATCCCAGTGACTGGCGATGTCTAGTCTCAGCAGCAGAGTTGGGCAGGACTTGTAAAGAAGGCAGAAGAGCAGCGCACCTAGACCTAGAGGACAGCTGGATGGACAAAGATCTAGTTGGCATCAGAAGGTGTCTGGAAAAGAAGAAGAATTATACGCAGTGACCCTTATCAATTTATTTATTTATTTAATAGAAGAGTTTCTCGTGGCATTATCGTTTTCTCTTGTTTAGGCGAATGTCAGCTTATATAAACGTTATGGATGATTAATGAGAAAGCCTCCTTACAATGCCATAGCACATACCACATGGCCATTTGCAACGTCAGGGATTCTAACCAG
The DNA here is from genome assembly GCF_015104395.2 of Macrobrachium nipponense. Classification (NCBI taxonomy): domain Eukaryota; kingdom Metazoa; phylum Arthropoda; class Malacostraca; order Decapoda; family Palaemonidae; genus Macrobrachium; species Macrobrachium nipponense. Next base: position 20,016,154 of record NC_061103.1, read on the forward strand.
CTACGTCAATCCGTCTCTTATCGTGGAATCTAGAATACAACTATTAAATGGTATGCAGTTTCTGAGACGACGTTTTGACATTTTATGCCCGAGCCCACATACCCTATCTACTCGCTCATAAATACCTATAGCGTATGTATGTATGTATATATAGTGTATGTATGTGCATGATATATGTACATATGCATGTACTCGTATGGGATTATGCCAAGATTAGCGAACCCACAATTTTCCAAGACAAGGCAATATTATACCACTGATTTATATATATGTATATATATATATATATATATATATATATATATATATATATATACTATATATATAACATGCATATAGTGCGTATGTATGTATTTATATGTGGTATATAAATCAAAGTGGTATAATATAGTCTTGAAAAATAATGGGTTCGCTAATCTTGACATGATCCCTCGTATGTATGTGTTGGAAAAGGATGACAGAGAGAGAGAGAGAGAGAGAGAGAGAGAGAGAGAGAGAGAGACTGACACCTTTCAACGAAAACATACGATAGTCACGGCAGATTTTTCCCGCCCGGATAAACATACGAAAGTCGACGATGCGTCAGGTCGTAAACAAGAGATTCCTAGATGTGTGTCGTCATGCCGAGATAAACGGAGTATTTAAATCACTGTGCTGTTTACTCTTGCCATCTCCAGACACGAATTATTGCCTACTTATACACATCATTTAAGTGAGATGGATTCGTGTCATCAGAGCAAGACCAGGGGGGGGTTGGGAGATGGGTTAGTTAGAGGGAGAGGGAGGGATTTCTAACGTTTTATAATAGCTGTTGCGATTATACTGGTATGAAAATGATAATGGTAATAATCAAGGTGTAAATATTTAGAAGATAAAGTAAATAAGTGTGTAAGGATAATAAATTTCGGTTTTTTTCTGGCTATTTGCACTCCGTTCTATATATACAGTTTGAGACAGAAATCGTGAGAAATAGGAAGAGAAAATAGATAAGATTAGTGAAAAAAATGTCATTTTGTTGATGCTGTACACTTTATATATATATATATATATGTATGTGTATATATATATGTATATGTATGTATGTATGTATGTATGTATGTATGTATGTATGTATGTATATAATATATAAGTATATATTTTTTTCAGATATTGTCAAATGCCGGATGTAATGTTAACTTTTTTTTCATGCATAAAGAGATATTGAGTTCTAATGAAGCTTGTGGAACCATGGAAATATCAGACATGGAATTTGGTTTTGCAGAAACCATAGTTACCGTTAACAAACACAAATTCCGAATAAGTTTGGAGACCTAAATATGGGATCGCAATTTTATCATCCTCCTCAGGAAAACTTTTTGTTCTCTGATAACTCATTTTGTCTACAGAAATTTTTATGGAAGGCGAAACTGAGGCGTAAAGACGTCGGCACAGCAATGTCCTTCTTTTGGAGGGAAAGTCAGCTGGAACTTTGATTAACTTTCCGTTGCGTCTACGACCTCTCATTTCTGCCTGACGTCTCCGCATCGCATTTTATTCCTCGCATGAAAGACGCCATAAGTCCCCAAACAATCAGCAAAGCTCCCAAAGTCATTCTATTACTTTTCCCCTTATATGACTTGTACAGATGCCTATTCCATCTGGTGTCTTCCCCTCGCATTGGCGACTCATTGTTGTTTCTGCCGGTCGAGACGTCACTGATAACCCTGGGTATCAACCGACTCCATCGCTCGAGAGGGCTCCTAGTTATAGGATTCCCGCCATAAAATACTTCATGTTCGGCGGATGGAGGTTTTTGGCGGGAAGGGCGATGGGGGTTGGATCCTACGATAAGAATGGATGAAGGAAGGGGCCCGGTGGATGGGTAGTATTGGTGTACTCCTGTATTGTTAAGAGATGGAAGAGAAATGGCTTTCCATGGGCGTCTTCGTAAAAGGAACTTGCCGTTGTTATCTAATCGGTCATCGGTTGGAGACCGATGCGATGTTCTTGGGTAGCTTATGACACGAGAATCTCTCTCTCTCTCTCTCTCATACACATACAGGCATACTGTAACAGCGCCAACAATTCGAAAACTTACTGGAGTCTGTAGTATCTGAGGGAGGGAAGAGAGGGACATTGATAAGAGAGATATCTACCCACAGTACCACTAAGTTGCCAAGATCGATGGCTATCTAGACCAAGCTCAGCCCGTCTTTATGATAGGCCTATATGCAGCTCGGTTTCCTTTTCAGGAATAAAATGTGAGGTCTGAACTAACACCAAAAGCAGCACACTTTCCTCATCTTTATTATCAAGTTAATTCTTAATTTGATTTGATTTTACCGAACCTAAATACGGAACAAATATCTCCTTGCACTAAGAACTAGGCCAGACGGAGGGATGGGATCTTTCCCCATCAACATCTCGGAGTTGGTGAAGGTATTATCTTTTATTGTGCTGCATCGTAGGTTTTGCGAAGCAATAAAAAGGAAGATCAGTGATTGCTCACAAAAGGTCCCTCTGTATTATGACAGCATAAAGCATACTTCATGGAGGTGCAAATGTCGTTGCCTTTTGTATGATTGAAGGCACAACAGCTTGGTAATCAAGCAGGTTTATCTTCAAAATGTCCGCTACCACGAGAATACTATTGGATTTTTTTTATTGTTTTATGTAACAAACGTCTGGTATTATCCGCTTAAAAGTTTATATTTGTTATAAGTGAAGTGCATTCGGAGAAGTATTTTGGACAATAAATATGTAAATAACTGAATGATTATTATAGCGAAAACATTTCAAATGGCCTCAGAGGTTGTAAATGTCACCATGCTCTAACTTTCATTCGAAATTTGAGGTAACTTGAGTATTGCATAAGAAAATCTAAATTGAAAAACAATTCGAATATCTGGTAACATTCATAGCCCACACAATTGCAAAAAGCACTCAAGCTTAGATAAAAAGCACCCAAGATTAAATAACATATATATATATATATATATATATATATATATATATTATGTATGTATGTATGTATGTATATGTATATAATTATATATATATATATATATGTGTGTGTGTGTGTGTGTCAGCAGTCAAAGATTATTCCTGAACTTTTTATGAAGAAAACTGGGTGACTTGCTCCATAATCCGCTAAAGTATTACTTAAGAAATGTTACGTTTATACTTGAATTTCCTTTAGCTTACGTCAGAAAACTCATTGTTTCTTGGCACAGGACAATAGGAAGAGGAAGCGTTGGCTCCTGCATAGTAGTTCGCGTTTTTCTTTGATCGCCTAGTGGATGGGCTCCCCCCCCAGAAAATGAATGTTCATAGGACATCAGACGAACGTACTTTACAAGCTTGCGAACTTTAGGCCTCAAACTTAAAAAGTGCTTGTGATACACCTAAAAAGTACCCTTTTTCGTGTACACTTTTAGGTTTGTGCAAGCCTTAAATATGCTTGAAATAAACCTTAATAAAAGCCTTGAAAGAGCTTCAAAAAACCATGGTATAAACCTTCAAAAAGCCCTTACAGAACCTTAAATAGCTTTATAAATGCCTCATAATTACCTATTAACTACTTTTAACATATACTTTGTACAATCCTGCACAGAACCTTAAATAGGCTTTATAAATGCCTCATAATTACCTTTTAACTGTTTTCTACAAATGTTGTAAGGATATTAAACAATCTTTATAGAGGCCCTGAAAATGTGTTTACAAGGTTTACATGAACCTTGCAATAGCTTTAAATAATTTTCAAGACCATAAAATGAAAGTTCATATACCTTACAAAAAATAACTCGGGAGAATGAAAGGTTTAATCTTGCTTATCATTTATTTTGTACTGACAAGTTCCAGTGTGGAATAACACTGTACAAGTAAATAGTCAAATAATGTGGCCTCTGTTTTGTATATACATAACCTACACATGCACTCGATTGATTCTTACCTCAGTAACAACAACTCATTCCATAAAAAAATTACAGTAAAAAAAAGTCATATTTATAAAGTATGTATGTACATACATACACACATGAGACTTGTGCTAATGGACAGCTATTTTTATAAAACACACATACACATAAAATATTCTGTACCATACTGAAGACTGCAACCACTTCGAATGATACAAACAAAAGATGAGATTCAAATATATCACATCCCACCAAGCGCTATGAACCATTTGTTTTTGTTGGTTTTATTTCTATTCTTTTGGTAACAGATATATGCATGTACAAACACTGAAAATATACATGAAATAAACCTTCCATGTATGCCATATGTATATGTATGTGTATATATATATATATATATATATATATATACTATATATATATATATATATATAAACATAATTTGGACGCACCACACTTCCATCTCCCTTCCTCTGTGGAGTCATTGATTTCTTCCTCATAATTTCACTGAAGTGGTAACAGCTGCCAAAAACTGACTGTAGTACAGTTCCACCTTTTCAACCAGATGCCATGACACAATTCAGCCATGCCTCAACCTCCACAAACAATTAAAGTCGCATCCTGAAAAAAAAAAAAAAGTGATATATATGTATTTTTCCCTCTCTCTCACATTAGGTATTGTATGCGTTACTGTAGCCAACAGTGTTTTTGAACTGATTTTGTAAATCTTTAATTCAAGTTAATTACACCTTGTTAGTAACAACTGATTAACAAAAAATAATATACATGAATATACCAGTAAAATATAGGGTAGGCTATGAAATTTCACAAGATATAATGATTTAACTGTTCTGGTAACTCACTACTCAGTCCATTATACTGTAATAAGATAATGAACTTGCAGACCCTGAGAAAAATATAAAGCTTATACCTCATTCATTTTTATCCTGAACCGTGCAAAAGGGAATAGACCCAGGTGAGTTTGTAAGCCAACAGTGCTTTATCATATTTCATAAAAATGTAAAGGTAATATATCACAGCATGAAACCTACAATGAGTTTAAAAAAAAATTTATTTGGGACTAGAACCAATCCCTTTCTCAATATTTACCATGAATATCTGTTCCTCAAACACTTATTGCACTAACATCACCCATTACTTTTCTTTCGATGGTAGAGGTCCTTCCAGCAAGGAAAGGGTAACTCTAGGGAATCCTTTCACCGGCCTTATTGTCTGTTTTCCATGAAAAAAAAAAACTGGGGTGAATTCTTACTATTAGAGCATGAGCTTATAAAATAGTAGATGTCTAGAATTAAGGAGAATAGTGTACAGAATGTGTAGCTAAGAGTCAGTAAGGGATGAAATGTCTAATAATGAAAATGATGTTTAAAGTGGAGGTTAGGTTAAGCAATATAGGTTAGGCTATTACACAAAATTTAGTGTCCAAATAATGCTTTACAGACACAGAGGTTAGGTTAAGCATTATAGGGTAGGTTAGTGTAGAGAGAGAGAAAAAACCTACATTTTGTATACTACGGTAACCTATATAATGCTTAACCTAACTCTGGTCAATTAAGCATTACTTGGACTGGAGGCAACTTTAAACAAAATTATTTTTGTTATTTGATATTTCCTCACTTAATGACTAGCTAGTATCTGTGCATTCTATATACTACGTATTGGTAAGGGTTAAGAATGCGGGATCCACTGACCATTAATGTAAATAAATACAACCTAACCTAATATTACTTAATCTAATCAACATAGCCCATGTTATCATTAAAATGCTGATTTATTGTACTAAGTCAGGCTATAGTTCTACATAAAGAAATTGAAGAGAATTCCACATTCTTTACCCTAATTAACCCTTTAGGTAATTCTCCTTAACTAAGATTGGTGAAAATTAAAGATTTTGTTATGTCTTTCCCAGAAATTCGCAATTTCAGAATTATGTCATTTAAAAAGACAGCTTTCTGATGTTATTTTACATATTGGTTTAAGAAATTCAAGTGGGGCAGACCCTCCAGCACCTCAATTTTCAATTGGAAATTGAAAATTGTCCTCTGGTACCAGAGCTTTCAATTTGTGGCACTGTCTTAACTTTAGGAGTCTATTTTTTTTATAAGCTTGCACAGCCTTAATAGCCTAGTAAGAATCACCAAGTTACCAACCTTTTATTTGTTAATCTCTGCAAAAAAAAAAAATTGGAAAAAACCTTGGTCAGTAAAATAGGAAGTACTAACCCTTTATTCTATAACCACCCAAATCGGGGGTTTTTTGGGTGGGCATTAGCCTAACCTATCCTCTGCGTCAATCAAGCATTACCTAAATGGGAGGTTTGCCCCCATACCCCCTTTAAAGGTGGGGGCATTCTCCCTCACATCCCTTGACTTAATTACTTAGTCAGGGACGGCCGTAGGACGCCATAAATTAGGTAGGTAGCTAGCCTAGTACTAGGCTATAGGTACTATTCCCTATGTAGACTAACGTTACTTTTCTCTTATATTGCTATAGGGATATAGCTAGGTATACTATAAAATGATAGTGAGATAATGGCATAAGCTGCAATCACTTACCTATGGGCCCTGGCTCTCAAGTCGTCGTAGTGTACTGTGTACATCTACCTATATCAGCTGGCATGCACTTGCATGTAAGTTTAATTCAGCCACTTTGTCAAACTGATTCAGTTCGTGCGGCCCGCCAATTTGTTTATGCTGCTGCAGACATATCTGGTGGTGGCATTTCCATTTCCCACACATTTCAAATTTCTCGATCACACATAATTGCTGTATAATTTTGGGCTTATATAAACACATTTCATCACTTTTTATATGCTGTTGTTTGCTCACCAAATGAGGACGAATGTTTAAAACAACAATTAATAAAGGAAATCTTTTTAAGAAATGGAAAAACCTTTAATTTTCCTCGAAAGGTGAAAATGAGGTTTGTACACGTTTTTATATACTATAATATTACGATTTTTGTGCATCACTATATTTCTGCATGTGACAGGTCTAACATCAATGAGAAAACGCATAATTTATTGTATATCGAGTTACATTACCATTGACGTCCTAAGTATGTGAAAAAAACGTTTGTTGGAAGTTTGTGAAGCACTCCCCTAAAAAGTGCTTTCATGAGCCTGAGATGAACAGCATATTTGAAGCTCACGAACGTTCGCTTCCGGGGGGGTCATTGTCAAAGGACATGTTTTGATGACTACCGACTTTATCATTTACACTTCCACAGATTTAGAGCATCGTATATAATCATATTTAAACACAAATAAGTATGTGAATTTTATCACATCACCTTGATTTATACATAATTATTAAGCCTCAAATGTCGTTTAATATCCAATTCGCTCTCACGTACTTGAACCGCCGAACATGAGAAACATCAACGTTCAAGACATACACACACACACACACACACACACACACACACCATCATATATATATATATATATATATATATATATATATATATATATATATATATTGTGTAATTGTTTCATAGTACATGCACTCACACACAATGGCACGACAAAGTATGTACGCGGATAACATGTCCACCTCTGACGAAAGCATCGCTCGAGAAACCTTAATCATCTTTTCTAGTGACTATAGATACAAATAGACCATAAATAATTACCTTAAGAAATCTTAAAAGCGATCTTGATTGATTTTCTATCATACCCCCTTTCTAGCTCGGAAAAGGTGTAGTACGCAGAGTAGGTTAAAGGTGGTTGGTAATGGTGGCTGGGGGTGGGTGTATATATGTGTGTTAGGGGGGGTTGGAGGAAGGAGGGGGGAGCTGGTAGAGGGTTTGACATCCCAGCATGCGTCCTCTGTCGGCCACTAATGACTATCGGCCTAACAACCCCGACCGACAGTTGGGCCAAACGAGTATTTAAGTTCCCTGAATCACCTGGGGACGGGAGGTAGGTCCGGAGGTGGAGGAGGGGGAGGGATAGAGGAGGAGGAGGAGGTGGTAGACCCGAGGGGAAAGAGTAGTACACACTGGTTGTGGTAGCCTCTTCCTCCTCCAACGTTTCCCGCCAAGATGTCATCAAACTATCGCAAATGCTGCTTCTCCTTCTTCTTCTTCCATCGCGGGCGATTGGGAATCCTCGTCCAAGACGTGACGTCTATTTGATGATGATGATGATGGCGCTAAGAGTGAGTCGACCTTTAGGACATTTCGTGATGAGAACTGTCTTCTAGGTTTTAAAGTTACAGTACGTTGTTACTTTTTCGTTTCGTTCCGAAAAGGTATTTGATAGCCGAGATGGTCCTAGACATTATGGCAACTAGTTTTTGTTTTGGTGCATTTCATTTTCTCTTATAAAGTAACTTGGTATTTATGCGTTCAGGCTCGCCCATTTCGTTATGTAATGAACAATGTTTGTTTTAACAATAATCTCACTGGATATCACGACAATACATATCTCTCATGAAATAATTAATCCTTTAGAACCAATTTTGTTTCACCTGTTTACCTTGGGCCCGTGATAACTGCTCGCACGTATAATTATTAACAATTCATGTCTCGCGGAAAATCACGCAAAGACATATTTCCTAACTCATAATTGATCACTAAGTTTGTTTACATGGTCATGGTGAAGGTAGATGCCATGAAGAGAAGTTAAGAAATTACTCTGAGGAATTAGAGGGAAATTAAAGCTCCTTCATATTCTGAATACAATACAGGGTTGATGTCAGAGAAGGATAATATCTTATTATAATGGGCGTTATGTCTGTCCGTCCGTCTGTCATTCAATCACGGCCAAACGGCTGGTCCAATGGGCATGAAAATTGACAGGGTGATAGAGGGGACCCCTAAGATGGTTTATAATAGGGTTTCTGCCTACCTCTCCCCCCCGCGCCCCCCTCTCCGAAGGGGGTAGGGGTGAGAAGGGATTCCATGAAACGGAGTTGGTTATACCCGTAGACTTAGTTACTTTACGAGTTTATCATACATAATTTCTGTATACATATGTTTGCCTGTCTATTATAATTATTACAAAAATCATTTTTTTACATTTCTGATGTTGCAAGTCGTCTTTAGAGGTGAATAATGTTTACAGATTTACCGAAAAGAAGTTAGGGCAACGAATAGATATCAACGGAACAACTAAAACGGAGTAGTTAAGATAAGCGGACTACATATTATGAAAGTTTATAATATACAAACAATTTTTATGGTTTGTGTATGTATACAAGTGTATGTTTGCAAAAGAAAGTGAATACCCTAATGCTGAATATGGTTTGGGTATGTAGGAAAGTTTTTTTAACTAATATATATATATATATATAATATATATATATATATATATATATATATATATATATGTGTGTGTGTGTGTGTGTGTGTGTATGTGTGATGATTATGTAATGTAGATATATACAATATATAATTATATATATATATATATATATATTATATATATATATATATTCAGTCTTTATGCCAGTGTATATAGATAGACTGGTGGAAATATAGCTAACGTGAATATGGTGTGGGCATAAGAGCGTTTGTGTGTATATACGTATGTGAATGTGAATATCTTAGAAACAGTGAGAAGGACTTTTTAGTGTCTTCATCATTACCAGTTTTCACGTAAATCATAAATTCGAAATGATTATACTCGTCAATGCGTCAGAACTCCCTATATAGCTAAACAGAAAATGAATAAGTTCTAAGCACTTTTTATTTTCATGATCAAAAGAACTTTTTTCTTTTCGCCAAGTAACTAGATATTATATTCAAATCCTCGAAAGACCCTAATTCATTATATGGAACAACTAAACATTGTGACGCGGATACTTTAAATTAGACGTTGTCTTGCGCTTATCTGCGAATGCATTTAGCTTGACATTTGCCATCATTGCTGGCATACTTTCACGGTGAATAGACGACTCGGCGTTTGCATCTAACTACGTATACATTACCATGCATACAAACATATATACATACATACACATACACACTATATATATACGTATATATATATTTTCTTAAAAATGTTTGAATATATATATATATATATATATATATATATTCTTAAATATGTTTAAATATACATACATACATATATTATATATATATATATATATATATATATATATATATATATATATATAGACGTTTAAGTATCCTAATCAAAACAAATTCCTCACACACTCAGACACCTACTACGCATTGCACTTGCCTAAGTTCATTTATGTAGCTATATATACGGCTAATGACGATGAACCCGACGAAATGCAAATGTTTCCACATCTCGGACGAGAAAAAACCAAAACAAAAGAAAGTCGGGCGAATCTGGACCTCGTGTCCCACATCCCCCCAAAGGCAGCCGACCTTCAAGGTCCGTAGCGACACGGTACATTATCTGGACCCTGTAATGGATATGGCAACACTGCAACTTCATCCTCCGTTTGATGTTGCCGACGGGGAAAAGAAGAGCGTTAATTTGGGGTGCATGTTTTATTTGATCTGCGGGGGAATATTCTCTCTCTCTCTCTCTCTCTCTCTCTCTCTCTCTCTCTCTCTCTCTCTCCTTTTTGGTTTTCCCTAAACTGTACAGACAGGTTTTACTCTTTTTTTCACACGATGTCTCCTCGGATGGACTAACAAGTCTTTGAGACACCCTAATCCTTGTAACTCCCTGTAACATACATACCTTCGTAAATATGTAGTCTTTCGACTAACCTCCCAAGACAAAATTGTTGAGTAGCAAGTCAGATTTAGCTCATAGGTAGATTTACTATCATTGGACTTTATCCATAAAGTTTTTTTTTTTTTAGTAAGAAACAGGTTGTAGTTTTTTATTTTTTCAAAGAGTGGTGAATACGTTAACATAAATCTTAATCTAAAATATTACTTTGAAGCGCCGTCCTCTTTGGCTTCAACTATTCTATATTCTGTTTTTTTCCATCTGTCCACCCGCCTGTGGTGTTTACGTATGGTAACACTGCGTCCCGGGCTTTAGATAGTTACGCAATGTGTAAGTTTTAGGTAAATAAAAGGATATCTGGGTGTATATTTGCAACTGGGAAGTGTTTTAATAATTTACTGTATGCGAACTACACAGTTAATATTCGAAATAGGATATTATTACAATTGTTGAATGTAAGCTGAATGTAACTATCTAAAGCCCGGGACGCAGTGTTACCATACGGAAACACCACAGGCTGGTGGACAGATGGAAAAAAAACAGAGTATAGTTTGTCACACTTGTATCGTGATTCCACAAAGTCCAAAGGATAACAAGTACAAAAAATGCGTCGAAGCAATCGAGTTCTCTGTACAGGCTATAATCAAGGCCACCAAAAATAGGTCTCTCTTTCGGTGGCCTCGGTATAATACTGTTTGAGCCGCGGCCCATGGAAGGACAGACGAAGCCATCTCAATAGTTTTCTTTTACAGAAAACTAAACACTACCTACAAAAATAGAAATGATCCCAATAGCCTGACTGAGATATTTAGACTATAAAACAAAAAACTGGGGCACTCTCAGCCAATCAACTCTTAAACCAGTAAAATGAAGGAGTTAGAGCGGTTGGACAGAAGACAAAGAGATCAAGAAAAAAAAAGGAGTCGGAGTACAAGGATCTAAAGGTGGAACTAGGAGAAAACGTCACTGTTTCACTAAGAAGTTACAGAGGTTGAACAGCAAGAATATAGAAAGGAAGCGGGAATGAAGTACAGTAAAAGGTCGAGAGGTTTGTGCAGCTATAGTCTTGTCATTGCTACGAGGGCTCTCTGGCGTGGCGTTTAAAGATATGCCCTGTTGCCAATTTTACAAAAACAACTGACCCGTGTGTGACAGACCTTTGAATGTCTTCGAGACAAGCCTCCGTTGATAATGCCTACAGTGCACCACGTTAGATGTACTGAGGATGTTAAGTTACAGAGATCACCTCCCTGCCTATGTTCTGGATCCCCAGTTAGTTAATTCGTAGTCAGGAGAACCATTTGCGACTAGCTGATAGCTTATTGCCTCCCTCCTCTTCAGTTTGAAATATCGGTGACATATTACCACGAATCTTTAGGCCTAAAAAGACTTGTACTGGGAATCTAAGGTCTATCAATGAAAAATATCACAACTTCAAGATATTATAAGTGGGGCAAAATAAATAGTTTTGCAGATAACAAAAGAAAATCATGTATAAAAACTTTTCCATGAACTAACGTTGCCAGAGAGAGAGAGAGAGGAGAGAGAGAGAGAGAGAGCCATCTACGTATAGTCGCCTGATTATCCAAAAAGTGTAAAGTAAAATTATAACTCTGCCTTAACACCAGCAAGGTATTTTTATCGGTATCCCTTATAAGTAAAGAGGTATAGCCCTCTAAATACAATGGATATCCGTGGAGCTGAATGTTGAAACTTTTTGGTTGCTAAAAAACTGCAATCTGCAAAGATTTGTGAATATCTGCGCATTATATTAGTGCTATAATATTTTCATAGACTTATGAGATTAATTTTATTATTAAACATTTACATTTTAATATATTAATATTTCTTGAGGTAGAGTTTACCAAACATGTATATTGTATCATTCTGTGAACGTACATTACAATTATCATTGCAGCAGTGCTGTATAAAACTGCACAATACGTACACTATACATAGCGCCACCTCCCTCCCTAGCCATCACTCCCTCCCTAGCCATCACTCGTCGCTACCTCACTGCGCATGTGCATATACGGTCACCCAGCAGAAGGTAGCAACACATAAATCAGCATTAAACCAGCAAACTCTTTTAAGCTAATATGTCTCCATCCATCCCGTAACAGAACCGCTTTTGTGCCATCGTGGATCGGACAGCGTTTTAAAAAGTGCAATATTCCCGTAGATGGGACCGCCCTTTATCGGAGATCCTTAGCGCGCCACTTACCGCTGCGCATGTGCACTTAAGGGAGGCGGCATTTTATCTCGTGCTTTGATAACCTGAGTGGGGGAGGAGATGGCTTTTTGCCTGACGTGCTTCTTGCTTAAAATAAATTAAGTATATGAGTGTGTGTGTGTACCAATTAACTGCGACAAGGTTGTGAGAGAGAGAGAGAGAGTGAGAGAGAGAGAGGTTCTCATCATTTACAAATCAGGAGCAACCGCGAGTAGTTGGCACCCCTGTTTGTTTGTTCCTGCAAAATGTGTGTAGATAGATGTATGGATGTGTGGCTGCCCTGATTTCCAACCACCCGTCTAATAGTGAATCTGTTTTATGTTACTTATACTAAACGTGTTTTTAACTGATACGTCAAAAGTACCTTTGGCATAAATTCCATATTCACTTCAATAGTGGAAGAACGTCAGGGCGGGAAATTTCCCTCATGCTAACGTTTTCAGCTTTGACTAATCCCTGAAGTTTCTTTTTTGTCATCCCCAAACAATCCTGCACTATGTGAGTGTGTAAGGTTCATTCCGCAGTTCATTCAAACTTTTTCCCACTACTTCACACGTACCTCTACTATCCTTTCTTTGTCTGCCCACACCGCCTCATTCAGAAAGACATTAATCAGCCATAAAGACAACATATCCAGGATTCCGCCACACTTTTACACCTAACCAGTCGCTCTCTCTGCCCAGAACCCCTGACAAATGCTTCACTTCAACCACGAAAGAATTTTTTTTAACACTCATCATATATTACTTCTGTATCATACATCATCAGTTTACCCTTTGAGGTCTAGAAGCTTTTCCAAGGCGCCATGTAAGTAGTACACTGGGTTTACCCTCTACTTTCAATCTTCTCATATTACTGTTACAAAATAAACGCTAGATCCACTTACCCTTATCCCTTTCTAAACGATACTGGCCTTACCCTATCAAATACTCCGTCTTACCTCCTTAAGCATAATCGTATCATATACATACAATATGTCTTTTTATATTTGTGCAATTTATATTGTTATACTGTATTATATCAACCTTGCGTACCTTTGTATATGGCCTTGAATTGAAATAATAATAACAATAATAATAATAATAATAATTATTATTATTATTATTATTATTATTATTATTATTATTATTATTATTATTATTATTTACACTTTACCCGGTATATTTTGGTCAAAATGTAAACATTTTTGCGGTCAGTTTCATGGCCTTTCCCCCTTTTAAAATGCAACAATGATTCCCCTCACCCTCTCCTTTGGAACCTTATCTCATTCGTACAAAAACCAAAAATTCACATTCCTTCATAACAAGTTTGAAAGCAGCAAGGAAATTATTGTGAGAAAGTGTTGGAACTCGCACTATAAATTACATTACTAAAAGCTGTAGCATTGTCGTTTGAATCAATACATGAAGCACTCGTGAGTAATCGCACTGTTTTGTATTATTTTATACAATTTCTACCTTCGTGTTCTTTCTTATTAGCCGGTTATACGTTCACTTCAAACGAAGCTCAAATTACTTGAAGAAATGTCAAAAGGGCTCGGTTATTTCACTTGTAAGTCTTCATGAATAATTCGTTTTAACTTTCAACGACCTTCTGCATATTGTTTATTAACCTATGGAGTTATAATGTCTTACGAATTACGGAAAGAAGCAAGACTCAGGAAGACCAAAAGCAAATGTACATATAAATCCAACAGTGGATTTTTATAAGATAATGTCAATTCAGTGATATTGATCTCTTTGACCTAGTAAGAATTATAAACCATCCATATATATCATCATATATATATATATATATATATATATATATATATATATTATATATATATTATATATATATATGTGTGTGTGTGTGTGTGTGTGTGTGTGTGTGCTCTTTTTTGGATACGCTTGTCACTACAAAGAGTTAAGAATTTGATAAAGTTAAGAGGGCATTGTGGCTATTACATTTACATCTATATCTGGTAGAAAGGACCAGTAGATTCTATAATATATATATATATATTATATATATATATATATATATATATATATATATATATATATATATATCATTTTTAGTACGATCAAGTCTGGAAATGTACATCTCAAAATTTACTTCAAACCAAATTTACTTCCAATAACTATAATTTCATTTTTCCAGTTTCAAATGATTGTATCCCTGTGCCGGCTCTTTAAAAATGCCTTATACTTACAAGAATAATCGTACTTACAGCTTTATGCGTTAAACTCTTTCAATAGGTTATCGTAAATCAATTAGCGAAGGCTCCAGCCGTGAAATTGTCGGACAAGATTTGACATTCAAACCCCAAAGGTCATCTCTAGGTGGCATTTAAAGAGCTCCAATCTCCCCGTTGGTAGCAAAAATGTGTCTGCAGATTATGACGGTTTAGTGAATCCCAAACATATGCGCATACACACACTTACATATATATATATGTGCATGTATGTATGCGCTATGCATACATTAATCTTCAAATGTCCTTTAATATCCAATTCGCTCTACCTCGGAATTAATTTATTTTCACATAATGTTAACCGAGGGGAAATTTTTTAGTTGATAATAATTTCGTCCTCTCGTGGATTCGAACCAGCGGACAGAGGAGATATCAGGGCTTCAGTGACGTTATCGACTTGTTGGCCGAGTCGGTAACGTCACTGAAGTCTTGATGTTTCCTCTGTCCGCAGGTTCGAATCCACGAGAGGACGGAATTATTATCAACTAAAAAAAATTCCCCTTCGGTTAACATATGTGAAAATATATTAACTCCGAGGTAGAGAGAATTAGATATTAAAGGACATTCGTAGCTTAATGCCTGGATATGAATCACTGGTGTGATAAAAAATTCATGTATGTATATATATATATATATATATATATATATATATATATATATATATATATATATATATATACAGGTGTGTGTCTTCATTATGTTTCTATAATATTACACTATCTCTTTATAATTTCGTGTACGTAAAGTTATAAGACATATTCAAACGATAAAGGTGCAAGAAAAGAACACGAGAGATTTGTGAATTGAAGGAGGAACATTACGAAATGTGACCCACTGCTACAAGGTTTCGCTATCTTCACTTACATCCATTACTGATTCTTTAGAGCAGCAGAACTGAGAATCATTAATATGTCTAATATTATATTAAGAAATTCTCGTTACATTGTTTACCTTTTTATATGTTGCTCATAAACTTATAAAAAGTCTGTTACTGTTGTTGTTACTTTTTATGTTTCTCATCTAAATTAAGTCATCGTTTTTGTTTTTTCAATCAAACTTGTGATACATAAACTTATTAACTAAGGAAATTAGTCTAAGTTTTTCAAACAGGAAATGTATACCTTTACTTCTTCTACTTCTTCGTAATCATTACAACTTAATATCCGTTGACTGTTGATTAATTTATATTTTCGATGTCCTTACAGGTACGTGGAGTTATATCTAATTTCTCAAGAAGTGGCCAAAGGTAAGATGACTTGAGATCGTATTTTAGCCTCCTATTAACATCCGTGTGTTTTGTCATTTTGACACAACATGCCGACTTAAATGAACTCTGGGTAAGGTTTACAGCTAGCAGTCTGGTAGAGTGAATCTGGTGAGAGCCCTGTTTCACTTTTCAAGATGCATCCTCTAGTTTCATTATCAATGTCGATTCGTGAGAGGTAAATAAAGCTTTAATAGATTTGACTTTTCGAAGAGAAAAATAGTGAATAAGATTTACTGTAGAGTAAAGGTTTACCTTGTTGCGGAAGTTCTTCAAAAATGGTACGCGAAGAAAAGTGATATATGCATGAATCATGGTGTATTATGCAAAGGAAAACTGTCATAATTTTCGGATGTCTCAAAAGTCTTCAAGCATTATCTGATTTCACGTTGAAGTTTCTTTATACTTCTAAAATTGTATCGGACAGTCTTTGTGCTAAGTACGTTATCTCAAAGTTCCTTAGTAAAGGGTCTGAACAGGACCGAAAGTACTCTGCTATCTCGCTTTTTCATTTTTTCATTCGTGGCAAAAACCTTTATATATATATATATATATATATATATATATATGTGTTATATATATACATATATAAGTACATATATATATATTACATATATGTATATATATATATATATATATATATATATATATATATATATATCACAAACATTAAGCAACAAATGTCATTTAATATCAAATTCGCTCAATCTGGGAATAAACACAGGAGAATTTATAAGTGACGATGACAGTTCTTTTATCATTTATACATTTCCCTTCGATGTTTATCTCATTCCGAGGTTGAGCGAATTTCATATTAAATGACATTTGCAGGTTAAATGTTGTGAATGTACTATGTATATATATACTTATATATATTTATTATTTATTTATTATATATAGCTCCATCTACCAAGTAGTACCAACATCACCAAACTTATCGTTATCATCATCGCTATCGATATCAAGCGATCCCTCCTCACAAACATTTAAAAACCTTGAGGCATACTTATGACTCTAACCAAAACTTGCTTCAGTTAATTAAAACAGATAAAAGGATAAAATGGAGAGAGTGCCAATCATTTAAGCAACACGACAGATGCGGTGAATTTGAGATGGGCGTTGGCTCAGACTATGGGACCATATCTCTGGCCACCCAACTTTCGAAACCGATGGCGAGTTCTGATAATTCAAATTTCAGGGTGGGTAGCGACAGCGCATGCGCCGTTGATCCAGATCTTGGTAGGCGGGCGAATGATACTCACAGGTGTTTGTTAGGAGCTGCGATTGGAAAATATAGAAAAGTTATGCTGTTTAGAGACAAATTGTTTTGTTTGGAAGTCGGGCCTGGTGGTGGTTAGAATATGCGTAAAAAATACATCTGACAGGATTAAATACAAACCTCCATTTTGGAGGTGGCGAAATATCGATAACTTTGAAAGGAAATTGGAATACGAGATATTAAAGATAAGTTGGATATACATGTGAATAAGTATGCAATTAATATTATTCAAATAAATGTCCAATATATAAGTAGAAAAACCACCAGGTCGTACAAAAAAATAGATGGGCGAGTAAATAGAAAGTGAGCAAAACATAGTAAAGAATAGTTTTTTGTTAATATAGGAAGCTACATATCACAATAAATTAACTGGTTTCCTATCCTTGAAATAAAAGGGGGGAAATATGCATGACAAGTAACTATATCCGGCAGTAATTCCGAGAACCTTGCTGGTGTCCTTTTACGAATGAGACACAACGGAGCCGTTTGCCCGAATAATCAAGGTCTTGCCGTTGATTTGACTTGTTTTCTTTCTTTTTCGGAGTTTGGTGTGTTGTTGTGTGGCGGTGTCGCCCGTTGGCTTCCGTGCAAAAGAAGGCCGATCTCCCAAGAAGATTTCCGATGAGCAGTTTCTTCCTCATAGCCATTTGACTGCAGAGAAATTTGGGGCGTGAGTCACCGCTTCGATAACCGTTAACTGATGAATCAAATATGAACCTCTTTCAGGATCGTGATCAGGTCGGTCACGCGGCTTCGTTCTGATACTCTGGATGCAGATTCGAATCCTGCTACGAACATCAGAATGACTTAATTTTCTTGCATCTGGATCTACGTAAGGCTCTGTAGTGACTAATAACGTATCGAAACAGTGTGGAGAATTCGAGAGGTTAAAAGGGCATTGTGGGTTCGATTCCCGCTACCAGACATCACAGAATTACTTCATATTTCTTGCACTTGGATCTAAGGCTTGAAAGTGACGAGCGTACCAAAAAGCGTGAAGAGTACGAGAAGTTAAGAGGGCTTTGTGTCATTATGATAAAGGTGATGACCTACAGGAGTGACAGATTGCTGGGGCTTCAAGTGACAGTAGGGAACTCTAAAATCCTAATTATTAATGTTTATATGCCATGGGAAAATAACAATAATTTCGATCATTACTGCATGATCCTAGGGGAGTTACACAGTATTATTCACGATTCTCCTGCTGATCATATTTGTATAATTGGGGACTTTAATTCACACCCCACAAAACAATTTTATAATGAACTTGCTTGTCAAAATCATGCTCACCAAATTAGCAATGTCATGCTCCTCCCTCCCTCCTCCTATTCATTCACATGTACATAATAGAGTGGACGCAATTACGACCTCCTGGCTGGACCACTGCATCACATCTCCACAACTTCATGATCCTATTATGACCTTCAATATTCGCTACGATATTGCTACGGGCTACGATCACATCCCATTACAAGTGTCATTCAGTGCCTCATCCCTCCCTACCGTGAACCCTCTAACTGACTGCCCACCAGCGGTAAAATGGGATATTAAAAACCAATAGAAAACCAAATACTTTAGGGCGACCACGGAAACCAGGTTGCGGTCAATAGTTCAACCGGCAGACGCCTTACTTTGTACTAACACAAATTGTAGAAATGACCACCACAGGAGGGATCTGAATGAATTCTATTCGAACATAATCTCCGCTATGCTTGCTTCGGGCAGGGCTGCCTATAGATTTCGTCAAGGTAATTCTCGTAATATACCTGGATGGAATGACTTGGTTAAAGATCTGTATACATACTCACGAGAAATGTTTTTACTGTGGAGCCATATGGGAGCCCGAGGGAAGGACACTGCATTACTAATGAGAGGCGAAAGCACGTTTCAAACTTGCTCTTAAGCACTGCAGAATAAATGAAAAAGAACAAAGAGCTGATGCAATGTCTAGAAACTTAGAATCTGGTGATTAACCTCGTCTTTGGAAAGATATCCAGTCTTTAAATCCCAAAACTAAAAAGCTATCACAGAGAGTAGGGGAAGCAGTCGGAGACGAAGCTATCGCAAGTATGTGGGGCGATCACTTCAACAATATCCTGAATTGCATAAATAATCAAGATTCCCGAAGGGATGTAGATAACCTCCTTACTGACAACATTCAATTTCATTTTGCAGACCGTATTACGCCAGGTATATAACATCAGCGATGCCATAAACAGCATACCTAATAATAAATCGCCCGGCTGTGATGGTCTTCCCGCAGAGGCTTTCAAATTCTGCCATCCGATCATTTACATTTTGCTAGCTGCCCTATTCAATGCGTGCATAATTCACCAGTTCCTTCCGGACTCCCTACTCTTAGTTCATTTGATACCATTAATCAAAAACAAGCTAAAGGATGCGGCTGACCCTGGCAACTACCAGACGATTGCAATCACAACGATCGCAACGAAGATACTTGAGTTGGTTCTTCTAGTGAGACTTCTCCCCTTTCTACACACCACTGACAACCAGTTTGGGTTTAAAGCAAACCACTCAACCGACACCTGCATCTTGATAGAGTAAACTACCTGAAGCTCTTCCTGAAGCTGCATAAAAGAGGCCCACCCCTATATCTAATTGGCATTTTACATTGCTGGTTCTCCACACAGCAATTCTGTGTCAAATGGGGTAACGTATTATCGTACACCTTCGGCTCCCTAAAAAAAGGCTTCGGCAAGGGGGCATTCTCTCTCCATACTTGTTTAATACGTACACAGATGCCTTGAATGTCTAATTGAACTCACTCCCAATCGGATGCACCGTCAATGAAACAACTATAAACAACCTCTGTTACGCCGATGATATGGTTCTGATATCCCCATCAGTGCAAGGTCTCAACGACTCAACGACACTTGCCGCCAATATGCAGAGGAATTTGATATAATTTACGAAACCAAGACCCAGTGCATGTCGCTGCTCCCGAGATCGCTTAAGCAAATTGCTGAACCACAAATTTTCCTCGGAAACCATCGGCTGGAATTTGTGCACGAATCTCCGTATTTGGGTCACATTATCACCGACGACCTAAAAGATATGGCAGACATTGAACAGAGGCGTCGTAAGCTATGTCCACCTGGCAACATGATTGCAAGGAGGTTTGCCTTCTGTCACCGAGACGTGAAACTGCTGCTCTTCCGCTCGTACTGCTACAGTATCTATGGGCGTTCCCTCTGGACAAACTATACCCGAGAGACCATGAGACATATCACTGTTGTGCGCAATGCGCCTCACAAACACTCCCCGCTACCACTATGCCACACAGATGTTCATAGAAAACCACCTGGACAATTTAAAAATCATTGTAAGGCGAACAGTGACCAGTCTGGTAACCCGAGTGAGAAACAGCGGCAACTCACTCGTACAAAGCATCCTAAGGAGTGAAGCAAGATCTAAATTGTGGGAAAGATGGGAAAATGAGGCCTTTGTCCCCTAAAGGACCTAAGCTCTATATTGGCAAGATGACATCAGCAGATTCTGTCATTATTATTATATTTATAGCTGATATTTTACTTTTTCATTATTACTGTGAATGCTATCAAGTTAAAGTTTTTTTTACATTCAGTTTTCGTACTTAGCTCTCTGGACCTGACTACTGTAACTATCTAAGATCTCTAGTTGAAATTTAAGTTATATAATCTGTTCACTAACTGTTATAATTCTCAATACATTTTTATTCCTCACCAATATTATTACTGTTATTACCAGTATCATGATTACTATCACTTATGCTACCTCAGCAATTTTGTGAATAAGTGCCGATTATTCATTTTTTTTGTCATATTGTCTCATGTATCTAGATTGTGTATGTTACTGTCTGTATTTCGTATATTCCATGTATATGGCACTGAGCTGAAATAAAGGATATTATTATTATTATTACAATTACATGCGTACCTAGTAAAAAGGGATCAGTAGATTCTGTAAAATATATATATCATATATATATATATATATATATATATAGTATACGTACCATAATAAGCCGTTTCCTCCAGTATATGGGGTGACTAGAGAGAAAACAAATGCTCAGTCTGTTTGCAGAACGTCCACCTTATTGGTAGCAAGCAGCACTAACTGGACACTGCCGTTTTTAGAAAGGGCCAGCCCTCTGGGACGCCAAATACACCTTTCAAGGCAGGGCGCTCCAAATGGAGGACGAATTCTTCCTTCTAAGGCAAAATAACTTAGGCTATCTCTTTCCAACTTCTGTCGGATGCCGCTTTAGGATGGCGTGAAAATCAGCAGATGGCCAAACATAACGGTTACTATCCCTCAGTCCCCCTAAAAAATCATATAATATATATATATATATATATATATATATATATATATATATATATATATATATATATACATCGAGCTACAAATGTCCTTTAATATCTAATTCGCCCTACCTCGGAATAAATATATATTCATATATGTTAATCGAAGGGGAATTTTTTAGTCGATGGTTCGCGCCCGTGAGCCGACAAATTTCTTATCGACTAAAAAATTCCCCTTTGTTTAACATATATGAAAATATATTAATTCCAGGGTAGAGCGAATTTAATATTAAAGGACATTTGTACCTCGATGTATGTATATGAATCACGGCAATGTGATATGACTTATATATATGTATGTGTGTTGGGGGGTGGGGGCGGTATGTTTCTGCTTGTGTTTACAACTAACTTAGACAATCAGTACCGAGGCAGATACAAAGATATCGTCTCTGGAGTCTTGTCAAGAGTGAATTTGTAGTAAATAGGGGGATGCTACAGGGGAAAGTAATGTCACCAGTGATGTTTACCCTCTCCATAGATTTTATAATGAAAACAAAAAAATTGCTGGAGGTGGAAAAGAAGGCTGACATTGGAGTAAAATTGCAAACTTGACAAATTAAGAAAACACATTTTATTCACTTTTAATCAGCAAGTAACTCAAGAATGGCAAAGCTTACATGATAAAATGCATCATATTTATAGAGAGATTTAACTCAAGATAAATTTAAGATAAGCAGAAACAGAGGACTGATTATGAACGGAGGGGGAAAATAATACTAAACGGAGAGAGGATTATTGAGGTTCGATGTTTCGCACACTTGCAACAGTGATATCCGAAACAGGTTCTCCCGAGTTGGAATTTATTGTAAGGCTAAAGCAGGCAATTTAAGCATAAGGCAAGGTGCACGCAATTTGGCAGTCTGATAGAATGAAACTATTTGCGAAAGTAAGATTATTTATTAATACAATCCGTATTGCTGTATGGACATAAATCTGGGTATGACCATGATGCTTCATCTAAAAGATCTTGTTGATTTGAGAATATCCCAGAAGAATAGTGAGGGTCAGATCTTTTCTTCTTCTTTCCCACTATTATCCCGACACTAAGGGTTTGGATGCCTGATGTGCTTTTCCTTACAACATCAGGCATGGTTTATTATTTGGCAAAGGGGTTTTTACGACTGCATGCTCTTGCTGTCATCAACCACAGTTATTGGCGATGTGCCTCGCCTTTGACTAAAAAGTAAGACTGCAAGGCAGCAGTTTCTGCAGTTATTGGCAGGAGTCCCAGACTATTACTAAAAAGTAAGACTGCAAGGCAGCAGTTTCCGCAGTTATTGGCAGTGGGCCTAGCCTTTTACTAAAAAGTAAGACTGCAAGGCAGCAGTTTCCACAGTTATTGGCGGTGGGCCTAGCCTTTTACTAAAAAGTAAGACTGCAAGGCAGCGGTTTCCACAGTTATTGGCGGTGGGCCTAGCCTTTTACTAAAAAGTAAGACTGCAAGGCAGCGGTTTCCACAGTAATTGGCCGTGGGCCTAGCCTTTTACTAAAAAGTAAGACTGAAAGGCAAGGCAGCGGTTTCCACAGTAATTGGCCGTGGGCCTAGTCTTTTACTAAAAAGTAAGACTGCAAGGCAGCGGTTTCCACAGTAATTGGCCGTGGGCCTAGCCTTTTACTAAAAAGTAAGACTGCAAGGCAGCGGTTTCCACAGTTATTGGCGGTGGGCCTAGCCTTTTACTAAAAAAGTAAGACTGCAAGGCAGCAGTTTCCACAGTTATTGGCGGTGGGCCTAGCCTTTTATTAAAAAAGTAAGACTGCAAGGCAGCAGCTGTCCTTTTAGTCGCCTTTTACGACACGCAGGACCTACGAATATAGTATTCTTACACCCATACCACAGGGTAAGGGTAAGATGGTTAGATGCAAATAAGGATTATACCAAGGAGGAAATTACGGAGTTTACACAGATGAGATAAGAGAAAAGGGTGACTGGAGATTGTTTCAACTCACCCTGTGCAAAACCCTATGGAGAGTAGTACAATTTAAAGTGAAATTAGCTCCATTCAGCTCCAAAAGAGCTGGATTAGATGAGACTTGTTCACATGGAACGAGTGTATAGTGGCCATTGACATTGAAACTCAAATTTCCGAAGATTGTTGGTTTCAACCTCCCACATCAGACCCCACACTGCAACAGTAACTGATCATGAGTCAGAGCAAGCAAATTTTCATCGGCCTGGGGGAGATGCGAACCCGCAACATCTGAGTGGCATACCACGACACTAACCACTATACTAGCAGACCAGTTAAATTTGACTCTTAATTCATTTGGGATCTTAGGAGATGCACGTCGGTATATTTGGATGTGACTCACCACAGTCGACTAATCGGTGATTTGTTCATACACCTACATTTCCTCCCTATCAGGGCCATACATCGGTACTCGTATGTGAGGACAGTCTGGTAATTACTATTTCTTAAATAAAAAAGAAAAAAAATTATATATATATAGTATGCATTAAACTACAAATGTCCTTATTGGCCGAGGCAGTAACACCACTGAAGTCCTGATCTCTCCCCCGTCCGCTGGTTCGAATCCACGAAAGGACGAAATTATTATCACCTAAAAACTCCCCTTTGGTTAACATATATGAAAATATATTAATTCCGAGGTACAGCGATTCGGATAATAAAGGAGATCTGTAGCTTAATGCATGTATATATATAAATCACGGTGATGTGATAAAAATTCATATATATATATATATATATATATATATATATATATATATATATATATCTATATATATAGTATATATATATATATATATATATATATATATATATATGTGTATATATATATATACGTATATATATATATATATATATATATATATATATATATATATATATAATATATATATATATATATGCAGAAGCTTGGTACTATATCGTACCTCTTAGTAAATGGGGATACAATCCCACAACGCAAAATCCTTCTGTGCGAGAAATATATATTTTATAAAACTACAGAAGGATTTTACATCATTGTGGATTGTATCCCCATATATATATATATATATATATATATATATATATATATATATATATATATTATATATATATGTATGTATACCAGGAAGTATTGCAGTTAGCATTTTCCTCAGGTGTACTGCTGCATACCGAAGTATATTTTATCGTTGTCCAGTCCTGTTCTAACACCCAAGGAAGAAGAACAACACCAACAAGATAACGGGGATTGAGGGGCTCCGGTGAAATCGAGGAGTGAGGCCGTGAGAAGGGATTGTCCGTCGTAGCCAGCGAAAAGGTATCATCACCGCAACAGCGTCAAGTCTGCTGCTGCTGGCTGAAGTTTTGGCGATATTTGCACAGCTGGAGGAGGCTTCGGAGGAGGAGAAGGAAGAGAAGGAGGACTCTTTTTGTTGGCCGAGACATCTCGAAAACTCCGGTTGTCACTGTGGATGCGCCCTTCTATTATCGGGAGGGAAAAGGGGCGGGGGGGGAGAGGGTGGTTGGGGGAGGGGTGAGGGAAAGGAAAAAAAAAGAGAGTTGGGGGAGAAAACGTAAGGAGCAGAGAACGGGGAGTGAAAGACACTTGAGGATAAAGAGAGACAGACAGTGTTATCCAGAAAAGAAAATAAAATTACCGTTTATTCTGTAAGGGGGAAAGTAAAAGCGACCGTTTCGAATTGGAGGTGTTTATTTATTTGTTGATTGATTTGCATGTTCGAAATAATGAGCAAGTTCCCATCTTAGCTTTTTGTTTAGCTATTAATTAATAATATTTGGTCTGTGTGTGAAGGCTTTCACACTGCGATTTGCCTTAACTTTTTCGTCTGCATTATTACGCTGACCTGTACATTAAATTTATAAACCTACTCTTCCTCCATTGTTTGCTTGTTGTAATTCCGATAATTCGCTCTCTCACTCTCTTCTTCTTCTTCTTCTTCTTCTTCTTCTTCTTCTTGTCGAGTCAAAATCTCGATCAAATCGCCAGTTGCTTTTCACTGACAGACTTCTGTATATTCTATTTCTTAGCAGTTGCTAAAGAAGAGCAAATAGGTATTATAAGGTTCCATTTACCTATAGGGAAGCAATGAAGATAATAGCAAGAATCGTTTGTAAATAAAACCAGTGTTATTAGGCGGCAAGAGCTTGCAAGAACAGTAATAACAGCAAAACTTGTTACAAGCAACTAATATATATATATTATATTATTATATATATATTATAATATAATATATATATATTTATATTTATATAATATGTAATGTTGTATGTTTATACATGTGTGTGTAAGAGGCAAATAACGCAACAAAACAAGCACCTCTAGAAATAAACAAGTGAACGTCGCTGCCTCTGAAATACCATATTATCCAAGGTGCGTTGGTGTCACGTTACCCAAGCAAGACAACATTATCAGAAACATCGCTTCTCGAATGGGAAGTGTTGGCAAATATGGTTTCACGTTGACTCATTCTTCTGGATTCGTTTGTTTTCCAACCATCTTGTTCAGCTGCTCATTCCATAATGCAGACAGTTTCACTTTTAAAAAAAAAAGTTTTTAGTATTGTTTCTCTTAGAAACGACTGGAAGCAAATGGATGCTTATTTCGAGAAAGGAAAGTCAAGACTTTACACACACACACACACACACACACACACACACACCATGCAAACGAAACATAATCATAAGTTACGGCCTTAGCACAAACAAAAAAGGGAATCCAACCCTGTCTGCGTAAGGTCTTGAAATCATCGTGGCGTGTGTGGGTCGCTTGGTGGCATTATGGGAGTTTTTGGAAACCTTACATGGCGGGCTTCGGATGGGATAGAATTGCACTGACGCAGTTGCCATCTTTTGAGATCTTTTAGACAAACATTGCTCCGTTCTATAAATCCTCGTCTTTGCTGAATGACTTGCCTTTCACATTTTTGTTTCTTTGTCGTTCTGCGAGGTGTTGATTAAAAGGAAATCGTTCAAGAATCGGTCCCGAGGCGAAGATGAATATATTCGATCACTATTTGGCAGCATCGCTAAGGCGCGAAGGATAAGCCTTAGAATAACACCTCATTACCAAATAACAAATTTAAAATAAAAAAACGTCTTTGAACGTCAGTCTAAATTAAAATAACCTATCCAATAGGTTTTATGACAGCAACGTGTTTTCCACCCGGCCGCCACTCGAGTGTCGGTAAAAATATTTCACCTTTTGTCTTTGAGGCCAACAACAGCTCGCAGGTAAGCGATCATGTGCCGATAAATTAGCAGGGGACGGCTCCAGGAGTCGCGAGGTGTGAAGGGGGCGGGGAAACAAGACAGGCGAGAAAACAGATGTATTCATGCCTCGTTAATCATGCCACGCCTCTATCTCTACCCACCCCTCCCCTCCCATTATCATCCCGTGACCCCTATGCCCAATCTCCTTTGTCCACAAGGGTCTCTCTTCCCTACCCATGCCCTAAGGACGCCCAGCCTGCCCCCTTCCCTGTGGGACCTCATTTCCAACCCCCTCCGCGTTCTGCTGTCATAAGACATTACGTTCCACCTCGTATGAGTTGTGTTGGTTTTATTACCCATTTGTTAGCGCCGTGTATTAATTAGGAATTCGATACGGAAGGAAAATTCACATTGGCAAATTCCAGTCACCGGGTTTTCTTTAGGTTTTTCGTTCATTATTGGAGTCTTTCAGTGAGGATGAGTCATAATTGCTTGCTACAAAAGACTTCTGAATATTCATTGAATCTTTGGGTATGAAGGATAATAACTGTCATAGAATAAAACCCAGTTTCAGTTCATTTTGGACGAGGATGACGAAATAACGAAGCTTTGGATGAAAGGTTTGATCACAATTACACTAAACGTGGATGAAAAATGACAATGTAACTATGGATGAGAAAGTCTCACTGTCTCTCTTGAGAATGTATCATTTTAGTGAGAGTGAATGAAAATATCGAATTAGGCAACAGTTTCCGATGAGAGTAATTGTAATGACGTTTTAATGGCATTGAATGAATACAGTGGAACTTTCGATGAAAATTTAATATTGTGTAACATTCATCCTGCCTATGTGAACTCTCAAGAGAGACTGAGAGTTTCCAACCCTGTGATTGGCTTATCAAGAGCCAATCAGGAGCGTCGTAAGGGACTGGCCTAGGCATCAGATGCACGGTTGATGTGAATCTACCGTAACCGTTGTTAATAATATAACTGAGGACGACCACACAATATCACTGTGAAGTTTTGG
>NC_061103.1:20049311-20056811 GCF_015104395.2 Macrobrachium nipponense
CATCTATATTTTTAACAACTACCAGATGCTCCTTCTTCATATCATCTATATTTTTAACAGATATCAGATGCTCCTTCTTCATATCATCTATATTTTTAACAACTACCAGATACTCCTTCTTTATATCATCTATATTTTTAACATCTACCAGATGCTCCTTCTTTATATCATCTATATTTTTAACATCTACCAGATGCTCCTTCTTTATATCATCTATATTTTTAACATCTACCAGATGCTCCTTCTGCATATTATTTACCAAATGCTTTGGTATTCTAGTACTTACTGGAAGCTTTCTTTAAGGAAATTACCGTGTTCTGAAAATATGACTAATGGAAATTTTGGATTTTGAGTTGATTTATCAGTTGTCCCATAAATAAAATACATTTCTCAGAAAATACCATACTTTAATCAAATGCTTCTGTACACAGAATACCTCGGTTTCCTCGATTGGCTTATGGTTAACTAGCAGCAGTCTTTCTTCGTATATTGAATATTGAGATGAAAGAAATCTTGCTATTTGCTGAATGGGCTTAGTGTGCAGCGGCAGAATCTGCGTATTTGTACGTGAAGATGAATCCGATTTCTGTCTCAAAATCGTTAAGAGGTTTATTGGAATTTCACCATAGATGTCATAGAGTCTTGCGTAAATCGGACTGTGCCGATATGAGGATGTTCGCCGTTATGACGGCGCTGTCCGCACTTTTCATCAGTTTCCTTTCAAAGAAAACTATTGCGATGGATTTGTCCGTCTGTCCGCACTATTTCTGTCCGCCCTCAGACCTTAAAACCTACTGAAGCTAGAGGGCTGCAAATTGGTATGTTGATCATCCACCCTCCAATCATTAAACATACCAAATTGCACCCCTCTAGCCTCAGTAGTTTCTATTCTACTTGAGGTTAAAGTTAGCCATGATCGTGCGACTGGCACCGCTATAGGTGCCAACAATGCAGGTCGCCACCGGGCCGTGGCTGAAACATTCATGGGCCGCGGCTAAGAGTTTCATGGACTGTGGCTGAGAGTTTCATACAGCATTATACGCTGTGTAGAAAACTCGATTGCGCCGAAGAAATGACGCATTTTCTTTTATTTGTTTATCCGTTAAGCCGCTTACTTGCCATTTGAGCGAGTAGCAACTGCTATGTAGTTTGTGAGACCTTCAATTAAAAGTTCAAAGAAATATTAGACGCCGTCTTGAGAGACATTTGTCTCGTCCCTCCCCGAATCTGAGAAATTGTTGAATTTATTGAACCCCATTTTGTATATTTATGGCTCCATAGCTTCCGGTATGCAAGTTATATAAATCAACAAAATATAATTGTTGTAGTCATAGATACTGAACAAATCTCAAGACGAATTCCTTACTAATTCTTCGCGCTAATCAGTTCGTATATCCAGTTACACAGAGTTACACAAAGTGATATTCGCCTGTACCCCCTCGCTACAAAACTGTCACAAACAAATCCTATGAAACAAAACATCTTGTGGCACGGAGGATAAATTAGCCAGATACGCACTGATTCGTCAATCAGCCTCACTTACGAACAGATGAGACGCTGTTAATGATGCTTGTGTAAGAGAAGGCGGGATTTTCAGATCAGCGCTGCGCATGCCGATGCTATCATGTTCATTGTTTACATTGATGAGCATCTGTTTGTCACAGAGCTTGATGACGAACCCACAGTCAATGTACTTTCCTGTAAAAACCTATGGTCATATTATAGTCAGTGTCTGTTGTTTAAAGTTCTCTAAGCAGTAGTTAGGTATTATATATCTGATAGATTATGCAATTCTTCAGGTGGAAGTAAGGTTTGTTATACTAGAGATCTCGGAGTTTTTTTTTTTTTCTCTCTCCTTTTACTTTTTCTTATAGGGGTGAATGCGTAACTGATCTTTACCTACCGGGAACGAAAATGAAAACTGGAAGACATTTCTATCAAAGAAAAAGGATACAGAATATGTATGAAAAGACCGAAATCCAATGAGATGAGCAGCTTCATAAATATTTTTAGACCAGGCCTGAAAAAAATCTGAACAAAATGAGTATATGATCGTGCTTTAACACAAAGAATGCTGGAGACCTTCCGCTTAAGGAAAAAAGTTTGTAAGTCGCGAAGATCAGAAACAAGAAGAGGTTTCCCAAGCTTGGCAAGTGGAGAGTAGCAGTCAGTCACGGAGGATTACCGATTTTTGATAGTAGATTGGAGAACAGGTGGCTTAATGGGTATTATATCATCTGAGAGGATTTGAAATTCTCCCCTTAAGTCCAACAGAACAGTGAGGCTCAAGAGATGAAGTGAGGTTAGGGTCATTAATCTAGTCAATTCTTTTAGATTTAACCTTATCGAGAAGGTAGGTGGCTATGGAAGCACCCCGAAACAATGATAATCCCAGCAGTGTCAAGAAAAACAAAAGTCCAGTAAGAAGCTCTATTACCAAAGATGAGGAAGAATATTTACTTACATCTACACAAAGCACAACCTTTCTAGTGGCGGAATTGGCAATTTGAACTTTCTAACCTCTATGGTACAAGTTAGGTGCTATCTGATCTGGACACCTGGAATGATATTAGGAGAGAGAAATATAATAAAATAAGCTTCAAAAATCAAATTGGTCCGGAGGAGACTGAGAAATAGGAAGGAACAGTGTCTGAGGCGCTGATTTATCCAAGTTACAGAATCTACACTCAGATGAGCACTTAAAATTAAATCAATATATGTGGATAGAGGCAATTGGAAGAAGAAGGAAGGGAGGAGTTGAAGAAGAAGTAGTTAGAATTGAGTCATGAGCAAAATTATGGCTGGCAGAATAGACAGACAGAAAAAAAAAAAGTCATAGGTAAAGTGGATGAAAAGAGTAAGTAAAGCCTTGAGGAACATCACAAAAAGGCGAAGGAATTGGGTGATGTTCTTTCATAAGTAGATGGAAGGTGACTGAGCAGAAGGCTACTAACAGAGCCCTTATGCCAGACTCTGCCAAATGCCTCTGAGGCATAAAATGTGACAACAAATGAGTGTCTGAGGTCTATGAGATGGGGTAAAGATCATCTGTAGATCTTGCCTTAGAGGGGCGTACTTTTTATTGTAAGAAAGGAAATTAGTCTCAGGGTCGGTATGAATATGAGTTTTTAGTCAATTTCCAAATACTTAAGGAATAGTTCAGGGTAAAACATCAAGATGGTAGCTCAAATGATTAGTGTGGTCACCTCTGACTAGCCTCTCACGTGGCACAATTTCAGTTTCAATTTCCAGGGAAATTGGCTGCTCCAGAGTATGTCACAAAGAGCAAGGATAAGTACAAGATTTAAAAACTGATCGCAAAAGACATCAGACTATAGTACATATCAGTTACCTTAAGGATTTTGGACCACATCTGATCCATGCCATATGTCTTGCCAATCTTTCAAAAATACAAGAACCTTACAGATTTTACAAGCAGAGAATATATAGAAGATATAGGACTAGGAGAACAAGATATAGATTCATCAAGATGGAAGAGAGGAAAAAAAACTAGATTTGCAGTTGTTGACAAGTTTATCGGGATTGAACTAGAAATTTTGTTTCAGTTCGAGATGAGATCGAGATGTGAGATTCCCTCTTAGTATGAGATAACTTCTCTCTTTGATAAAAACGAAGCATTACTATGACTGCTCTCTTAGCAGGATGTCTGAGAAGAGATAGAAGTCGAACCAAGGAACAGAAATGAGGGTTGCAGTGTGTGTAGGAAGTATCAACTACCTACTGATATGCCTTTTGGATGGAAGTATAATGAACTGAGGTTTGGAGAGTTTTATGAACTGGGGTCTCACTCAACAGGTAATAGACGAAAAGACAAAGGCTTATCAGATAAAAAGAAAAAAAGAAAACCCAACCCAAAGACACTACCACACTCATGATCAAGTTCCATGTCCTCAAAAGCATAGTCTCACACCTACTTTACATAACTACGCAGGGAGGTCGCCCAAGAAGCATATCGGATCCTATGAAGTTCATAGAACCATTAATAGGATATTCTCAACGCAAATGCTTGTATCTATTCTTTAATGAATTTGAATTGTGATTAAAAAATAAATTGATAGATAAAATAGTTTAGAAACAATGTATTTTGTTCAAATTTTATGATAATTTATGAAATATTTTTATATCATTAAAGGAATCTAACAGAAAATTCTTAATGAATACAAAAGAGAGAGAGAGAGAGAGAGAGAGAGAGAGAGAGAGAGAGAGAAGAATAACAACGAGAGAAAGAGAGAGAGGAAGAATATGTAAAAGTAGGACGGAGGAAAAACCGCAAAGAAAGCGATAAATAACAGACTCCGGAGACAATGAAATAAACATCTCCATCTCCTAATTAATGTTTAGGACCGGGGGAGCTCTTGAATGTGTAACCCGGCCGTTGCAACATGCAACATGAACACTTCTTCCCCCATGCATTTATGGGTTCACTCCACCACATAAATTCTCGCGAGCAAGTCGCCTTTTATGCTTTTAAGTTCAACTTTACGGCCTCATGTTCATTCATAAGTGTATAAGTGTTCCACGAAGAACAGAGGTTCTGGAAGCGGCCATTTTGAATGCTAATTCTCTCTCTCTCTCTCTCTCTCTCTCTCTCTCTCTCTCTCTCCCCGGGCCCTCACGTGACTTGTTTCAAAATGCTTCGGTGTTATGGACTCGGCTTGGGTCAAAGGAAGTAACTTATGGTATTGTTTCTTTCATTCTTAGTTTTCTGTAAAAGAAAATTATTGATGGCGTTTTGTTTCCCTGTCCACCCTCAGATCTTAAAAACTACTGAGGCTAGAGGGCTGCAAATTGGCATGTTGATCATCCACCCTCCAGTCATCAAACATACCTAATTGCAGCCCTCTAGCCTCATTAGTTTTTTTTTCAAAGGTTAAAGTTAGCCATGATCGTATGTCTGGCACTGCTATAGATACCAACAACACAAGCCACCACTGGTCAGTGACTGGAAGTTTCTTGGGCCGCCGCCGAGAGTTTCATGGGCCGTGGCTGAGAGTTTCATACGGTATTGTACACTGTACAGAAAATTCAATTGCGACAAGGTACCTTCGGTGCATTTTTTACGTGTTCGTGCCTGATACTAATTCATCTACGATCATTTTCACTTATTTTAATACAGGTACTGATAGTTCAAGCATTAAGACAGCAACAATTATTATTATTATTATTATTATTATTATTATTATTATTATTATTATTATTATTATTATTATTATTAAACACAATGGCCGTGTGGATGCCGTTGATTTCGTATTACAGCTGTCCGAAGTTCATTTATTGCTGACAATTCGAAGTAATCTAACATTTATCAAAAGTCGAATGAAGCCAGGGGTACAATGATGTCATATTTTACCCGGAAGCGGGCTGGCAGAAAATTGGCTAAAAATTTCTGCAAGCCCCATTGCGGGTATAAATATGGCATCGTTGTACCTCTGGCTTCAGTCGTCTTTTGATAATGGTAGAGTGTGTTGCCGAGACGTCCTGGAATAAATTAACTTTGAACAGCTTTAAATATTATTATTATCATTCAGTCACCTTTTGATAAATGGTAGAGTGTACTGCCGAGACGTCATGGAAGAAATGAACTTTGGACAGCTGTTGATATTATTATTATTATTATTATTATTATTATTATTATTATTATTATTATTATTATTATTATTATTATTATTATTATAATAGCCACAGTAGCATAAGTCTTGAAGTGGAGAAGCAAATCCACAGTTATGTTTGGGTGTAAATATATCTCAAAATAAATCTAAAAGGAGAGCTTTTGGGAATGTATTCGATTCCCTTTTTTTGTTATTATTATTATTATTATTATTATTATTAAATATTATTCATTATTATTTTATTATTATTTTTTTATTATTATTGGGCACATTTACTTCGACGAATTTTGAGTCACAATGAACCTAGCACAAGGTTCGAAAGCTATTGTTATTTATTAAAGAACCATCATCTCTCACACAGCTATTATTGTGCACCTACAACCACTATTATTATTATTATTATTATTATTATTATTATTATTATTATTATTATTATTATTAAGAGATACTCATGGTAGATGAGTCTTAAAATGGAGGAACAAACCCACAGCTATGTATGGGTACAAATACATTCAAAAATGTATCTAAACAGAGAGCTTTCGGGAATCTGTTCGATTTCCCTTTTCACTCTGACGTTGTGATGTAAAAATTCTGACGAAGTAAAAAAAGTAAAAACTGAAAACAAGTTCATATTTTTATAAAAGAAAGGAAAAGGTCGTTAAAAGAAGCAATGGTAGGTCAGGCAGTACTTATCTGAAGGTTCTTTTAACCAGGGTCTAGAATATTCTGTAGACCTTGCTTTTAACGACTGGTTTGAGTTTTTACATTTTTAGCTTATTGGTATTTTACGTCAAGCGCCACACTGGAAAAGGGAATCTCACAGATTACCGAAAGCTCTCTGTTTAGGTTTATTTTTAAGTCTATTTGTACCCATACATAACTGTGGATTTGTCTCTCAGTTAATATTATAATTATTATTATATTAGTGTATAAATCCACAGTGGTGTAAATGTTATCATATATTTTAGAAATATATATGCAAAAGAGCTCTCGGGAACCTTTTGAGCAGTAGGTTTTCGACTACTCTATTGTGTGTGAATATATATATGTGTATATATATATATATATATATATATATATATATATATATATATATATATATATACATACATGAATTTTTACCATATCACCGTGATTCATATGCATGCATTAAGCTACGAATGTCGTTTAATATCCAATTCGCTCTACCTCGGAATTGATATATTTTCATACATGTTAACCAAAGGGGAATGTTTTAGTTGATAATAATTTCGTCCTCTCATGGTTCGAATCCACGAAAGGAGGAGTTTATTATCAGCTAAAAAAATTCCGCTTCGTTTCGTTTAACATATATGAAAATATGTTAATGCAGAGGTAAAGCGAATTGGATATTAAAGGACTTTTGTACCTTAAGGAATATATATATATATATATATATATATATATATATATATATATATATATATATGTATGTATATATATATGTATATATATATATATATATATATATATATATGTATATATCTATATATTATATATATATATATATATATCTATATATATATATATATATATATATATATATATATATATATATATATAATATATATATATATATATATTATATATATATATATATATATATATATATATATATATATATATATATATATATATATATATATATATATATATATTTAGCATCTACACCCCTGTGGATTTCTTCACCATTCCAGTGACTCATGATATTATAATATTATTATTATTATATTACTAATTCAAGAGGCAAAACACGCGCCCTGACTACTTACCACGAAGCGTAACTCTCGGGAGGCGCCGCCCTTTGATGAGGAACTTCATGGTGGCGATAAAAGTCCTTACCATGGTAATG